>NC_048593.1:15349900-15612400 GCF_013265735.2 Oncorhynchus mykiss | reverse complement strand
GTGTTCGTCTCTTAGACGTATTGTCGGACATGACACTGAGACAGTTTTATCAACATGACTTAGCACCTTTCCTGTCAAAAGGTGTCATGACCATTCATAACCCTCACACAGCTTTTAAATATAAGTTCAGACACAATCTTCCATCATTCTAGTTGACACTAGACCAGATTTCTTCATTTTGATCTTCATCTGAGCAATTTTTAATTTTCTTCATCATACACGTAGTGTTCATGATTAGAGGCAAAGAGAACAAAAAATAAAGAAAAAGTTTGCAATGGAATCTTATTCTTCAACATAGTAGACGATATTTCCAAATAACTCATCCTCATTTGTGCAATTTTCTCTCAGCTTCTTCGTGAACCGCACTTGTTTAGCATTGGCATTCAAGCAAAACAGTGGAAAAGATGATATCGCAGCCTTATCAAGCACAGAGAAGATGACCTGCTTCCATCTATGTATGCACATGTAGGATCTTAATTTGATCACTCTGTTGTAGCTGAGGATTTTCCTGTTCCTCAGAAAATGAACATGTATGGTGTATTCAAGGTTTAAAAAGGTTTTAATTTTCACTTTAAAATGTCTGACTTGATTTGCCCTAATAAAAAAAGTATCAACTCCACAAAAAAATCCATTAATTATAATCCACATAATAATTCACATTTCCTGTTGCTGCAGGATTATTTTCTTGCTGTAGCAAAGTAGCTAAAATTAAGATCCTACCACTGTACGCTCTCAAATCAAATCAAATCAAATGTCATTTGTCACATGCATCGAATACAACAGGTCGAATACAACAACCTTACAGTGAAATGTTTACTTACAAGCCCTTAACCAACAATTCAGTTTTAAGAAAATACCCCCAAAAAAGTAAGTGACAAGAATAACAAATAATTAAAGAGCAACAGTAAACAACAATAACAGGGCTATATACAGGGGGTACCGGTACAGAGTCAACGTGCGGGGGCACCAGTGTCAAGGTAATAAAGGTAATATGTACATGTAGGTATTTTTGTTAAAGTCACTATGCATAGATAATAACAGAGAGTAGTAGCAACCTAAAAGGGGGGAAGGGGGGGGGGGGGCAATGCAAATAGTCTGGGTAGCCTAGTCATCTGATTAGTTGTTCAGGAGTCTTATGGCTTGGGGGTAGAAGCTGTTTAGAAGCCTCTTGGACCTAGACTTGGCACTCAGGTACCGCTGAGTGGCTACCCCAAATTACATGATAACAGTGCCCAAAACTAGTTGATTCATCACTACGGTCATTTCCTGTGGAGTATTTGGCTGCTCTAATAAGGCAGGAAAGACAACGGGAAAAATTATGTTTACAGATTCCCCGCAATGACGAAGTACCATTTGTGATACCAATGCGATAAGACTCAAGAACGGTTCACAAAGCAGAGAAAACTTTTTGCCTCTCAAGATCCAGACAGCTGTCAGTGCAGGGTTTGCTACAATTGTTTCATCACTGGTAAGTCAAGTCTGATCAATTTAGAATTTAGTTTAGCTGTTATCTTCTTATGGCTGCAGGGGGCAGTATTGAGTAGTTTGGATGAAAGGTGTCCAGAGTAAACGGCCTGCTCTTCAGTTTCAGTTGCTAATATATACATATTATTATTAATATTGGATAGAAAACACTCTGAAGTTTCTAAAACTGTTTGAATGATGTCTGTGAATATAACATAACTCATATTGCAGGCAAAAACCTGAGAAGAAATCCAAACAGGAAGTGAGAAATCTGAGGTTGGTCGACTTTCAACCCAGGCCCTATTGAATTCACAGTGGGATATGAATGACGTTGCACTTCCTAGGGCTTCCACTAGGTGTCAACCGTCTTTAGAAACTTGAATGAAGCTTCTACAGTGTTGTGGGACTGAATAAGAGCTGAATGAGTCAGGTTACTGGCAGAGAGCCATTTCCTGGTCACGCACATTCCACATGATATCGAGCTGCGTTCCATTGCTCCAATAGACACAAAGGAATTCTCCGGTTGGAACTTTAGTGAAGATTTATGATTAAAACATCCTAATGATTGATTCTATACTTCGTTTGAAATGTTTCTTCGACCTGTAATATAACTTTTTGAAGTTTTTGTCCAAAGTAATGCTCGACCTGCACGAGTGTTTGGATATGTGTACCTAACGCGCTAACAAAAGTAGCTACTTGGACATAAATAACGGACATTATCGAACAAATCAAGCATTTATTGTGGAACTAGGATTCCTGGGAGTGCATTCTGATGAAGATGATCAAAGGTAAGGGAATATTTATAATGTGATTTCTGGTTTCTGTTGCCTCCAACATGGCGGCTAATTTTATTATTTTTGTGAGTGCCGTCTCAGATTAAGTTTTTTTTAAATCTGACACAGCGGTTGCATTAAGGAGAGGTATATCTATAATTCCATGGGTATAACTTGTATTATCATCTACATTTATGATGAGTATTTATGTTGAATCGATGTGGCTATGCAAAATCACTGGATGTTTTTGGAACTAGTGAATGTAACGCACCATTTTTGGCTGGAAAAATGGCTGTGTTTATTCTGTGGCTTGGTGGTGACCTAACACCACACGTTTGTGGTGCTTTCGCTGTGAAGCATATTTGAAATCCGACACTGTGGTGGGATTAACAACAAGATTACCTTTAAAACGGTATAAGATGTATGTATGTATGTATGTTTGAGGAATTTTGATGAGATTTCTGTTGTTTTGAAATTGGCGCCCTGCACTTTCACTGGCTGTTGTCATTAACGGGATTGTTAACGGGATTGCAGCCTTAAGAAGTTTTAAGCTAACCAGGTGTTAACAACAATGCTGTCTAAGTTAATGAAAATTAGCTCGCTAGATAGCTTGTAGTCGCATGAGTTTCAAGTTTTGGGGAAGCAATCTTTTCACCGGAAAAAGGCACCTTTATAACAAAGGATTGCATGCCTCTATCATCGCATTTGCAGACTAATGTAAGCCAAACATTCCTAATATGGTGAGAACAATGGATAGTGATAATTTAAGCTATTAATAGGCGCGTAGTGTCATAGGCTTATAGGCTATATAAGAGACGTTTTTCTGCCATTGCTCAGGAAAAATGTGGCCTTTGATAAACATTTTATGCAATTCTACTACACTTTATATGACTGGAGATATTAGCGGAATCATTTTTAATACTTTGGTCGCCTAGGCCTACTCTACTGACACTGAGAAACAGTTCAATAAAAACAACCTTGTCTTGAATGCAACCATGTAATCTAGGCTGAAAAGGGTTCCTGGGGATCATGCTTTTGTCAAATACATTTTAGCTAACCCTAACCCTTTTCCTTACCTTAACCTAATTTTCCTAACCTGCTGCGTAAAGGCTCATTTGCTACGAAATTTAAAATATGACATTTATTTGACAAAAGCTGGATCCCTTCTAGCCATGGTCATAAAAAGGGAAGACGCAAATTGTATGATATGACGTTCATATAACCTGGAGGACATTATTGTCCAAAAAACGCCAGTGGTTATCATATATTCATGTAATAACCCAATGATAATTTGTTGGGAACTTTATTCATAAGGAGGGAAAATGTATGGACATAGAACAAAAGCTTCAATGGGATAGGACAACCTGCTGTGTTGACTATTGGTCTGTTCCAACCCGACAATAGATGTAATCTTTAGGACACTAAAACACCTGAATGAATTTAACACAACCAGACACGTAAGTCCCCTGATGGTTTTGGTGACCTGAAGAAGTGATATTGTAACATCAGTGTTTTTCATTTGTTTATGTGCTACTGTAGGTCCGCCAGCTCACTTCTATCAAGACACACATGTCGACTGGATTCCCACTGTGAAGATGAGCAATGCTGCAGCAGCATCAGATTCTACTTCTACTTCGTCATTTTCCAGATATGAAAGGAGACATCCTTCAGTTATACAGTATGTGATGGGTGTCATATGCTGTGCTTTGGACTATCTGAAGGATTATGTTGTGCCATTTGAGTAGAGAGCTCCTTGACGTCCTGACAAAACCATATAAATACAGTGCCTTGCGAAAGTATTCGGCCCCCTTGAACTTTGCGACCTTTTGCCACATTTCAGGCTTCAAACATAAATATATAAAACTGTATTTTTTTGTGAAGAATCAACAACAAGTGGGACACAATCATGAAGTGGAACGACATTTATTGGATATTTCAAACTTTTTTAACAAATCAAAAACTGAAAAATTGGGCGTGCAAAATTATTCAGCCCCCTTAAGTTAATACTTTGTAGCGCCACCTTTTGCTGTGATTACAGCTGTAAGTCGCTTGGGGTATGTCTCTATCAGTTTTGCACATCGAGAGACTGAAATTTTTTCCCATTCCTCCTTGCAAAACAGCTCGAGCTCAGTGAGGTTGGATGGAGAGCATTTGTGAACAGCAGTTTTCAGTTCTTTCCACAGATTCTCGATTGGATTCAGGTCTGGACTTTGACTTGGACATTCTAACACCTGGATATGTTTATTTTTGAACCATTCCATTGTAGATTTTGCTTTATGTTTTGGATCATTGTCTTGTTGGAAGACAAATCTCCGTCCCAGTCTCAGGTCTTTTGCAGACTCCATCAGGTTTTCTTCCAGAATGGTCCTGTATTTGGCTCCATCCATCTTCCCATCAATTTTAACAATCTTCCCTGTCCCTGCTGAAGAAAAGCAGGCCCAAACCATGATGCTGCCACCACCATGTTTGACAGTGGGGATGGTGTGTTCAGCTGTGTTGCTTTTACGCCAAACATAATGTTTTGCATTGTTGCCAAAAAGTTCAATTTTGGTTTCATCTGACCAGAGCACCTTCTTCCACATGTTTGGTGTGTCTCCCAGGTGGCTTGTGGCAAACTTTAAACAACACTTTTTATGGATATCTTTAAGAAATGGCTTTCTTCTTGCCACTCTTCCATAAAGGCCAGATTTGTGCAATATACGACTGATTGTTGTCCTATGGACAGAGTCTCCCACCTCAGCTGTAGATCTCTGCAGTTCATCTAGAGTGATCATGGGCCTCTTGGCTGCATCTCTGATCAGTCTTCTCCTTGTATGAGCTGAAAGTTTAGAGGGACGGCCAGGTCTTGGTAGATTTGCAGTGGTCTGATACTCCTTCCATTTCAATATTATCGCTTGCACAGTGCTCCTTGGGATGTTTAAAGCTTGGGAAATCTTTTTGTATCCAAATCCGGCTTTAAACTTCTTCACAACAGTATCTCGGACATGCCTGGTGTGTTCCTTGTTCTTCATGATGCTCTCTGCGCTTTTAACGGACCTCTGAGACTATCACAGTGAAGGTGCATTTATACGGAGACTTGATTACACACAGGTGGATTGTATTTATCATCATTAGTCATTTAGGTCAACATTGGATCATTCAGAGATCCTCACTGAACTTCTGGAGAGAGTTTGCTGCACTGAAAGTAAAGGGGCTGAATAATTTTGCACGCCCAATTTTTCAGTTTTTGATTTGTTAAAAAAGTTTGAAATATCCAATAAATGTCGTTCCGCTTCATGATTGTGTCCCACTTGTTGTTGATTCTTCACAAAAAAATACAGTTTTATATCTTTATGTTTGAAGCCTGAAATGTGGCAAAAGGTCGCAAAGTTCAAGGGGGCCGAATACTTTCGCAAGGCACTGTATATAACATGTAATTTGAAAAGTGTAAAAGACTATTGTTTATGATATTGTAAACATACTATACTTTAATAATAGGCTATATTGTTGTACGGGTGAAATAAAAAATATTGTCATCTCTGCTTTGCCTAACCCCATTGAAAAAAAACTATTTCTTATAGCCCAACTATTTTCTTTATTAGACAATGTAAACACATTTAGCGTAGACAGTGACATTGTTGTGACAGTCTTTGGCAAACCATCTTCATTATACAGTAGCACCTCCAAGTGCCACTCAGATCTTCTGGGAGAAAAGTATCTGGGATTGAACTTGGTGTTAGAAGTTTAAACTAATGAGTCCATCATCTCCTACTTCCAGACATTTAACCACCAAGATCACAAGGGTAGGATTTGCTTTAAACAATTTCATGTAGGCACAAGATTAAGTTCCGCCAAAATCTGCCATGTCTGTCATTTTTACTTGGCCGGAAAGTTATTATCCCAGCCCTAAAACCCTACAGCTTTTTGGCAAACTCCCAGGTCCTCTGAGAATACTTATCCTGTGTGAATCGTCATCCCTGTGTTTTGAGGGACATTACAGAGTTCAACAGGTGCTGCACTGCACCCGGTTTGGGTAAGAACATCGGAAACAAATTGATGCTTAAAACAAAGTGCTATGCACGTAGCCAACAGATGAATTAACTGTTTTGTCACATATCAACTTTCCTAATGACGTACTTTTCTTTTACAAAATTAAGTGGAGGATATTGTGCCAATGAATTGATACATTGACAAATACGTCAGGTAATTAAATGTCTGCATATGTTACAGTTCATGGTTGTTATTGATATGCTTTAATATTTGGACTTTCTCCCCGAACTGAAGGACATTAGGCCAATATTAGGCTATCCCTAGACGTGAAATACTGTATCACACCTAGAAGAGCCTCCAGGCTTCCATCATAACAGTTAGTTTTGAATTAGAATTTTGTTTTTTATTACAGGGGCAGTTTGGTAAAACTAATCCCATTTGAAGTGTCCATGGGAAAAATGGACATGCTATGGTATAATTGTTTAACGACGTTCTATAGTACGACTAGTCCAGTGTGAATAGGGCATTGTTTCTCTGTTAGCGGCATTGTTTCTCTGTTAGCTGCATTGTTTCTCTGTTAGCTGCATTGTTTCTCTGTTAGCTGCATTGTTTCTCTGTTAGCGGCATTGTTTCTCTGTTAGCTGCATTGTTTCTCTGTTAGCTGCATTGTTTCTCTGTTAGCTGCATTGTTTCTCTGTTAGCTGCATTGTTTCTCTGTTAGCGGCATTGTTTCTCTGTTAGCTGCATTGTTTCTCTGTTAGCTGCATTGTTTCTCTGTTAGCTGCATTGTTTCTCTGATAGCTGCATTGTTTCTCTGTTAGCGGCATTGATTCTCTGTTAGCGACATTGTTTCTCTGTTAGCTGCATTGTTTCTCTGTTAGCTGCATTGTTTCTCTGTTAGCTGCATTGTTTCTCTGTTAGCTGCATTGTTTCTCTGTTAGCTGCATTGTTTCTCTGTTAGCGGCATTGTTTCTCTGTTAGCTGCATTGTTTCTCTGTTAGCTGCATTGCTTCTCTGTTAGCTGCATTGTTTCTCTGTTAGCTGCATTGTTTCTCTGTTAGCTGCATTGTTTCTCTGTTAGCGGCATTGTTTCTCTGTTAGCTGCATTGTTTCTCCATTAGCTGCATTGTTTCTCTGTTAGCTGCATTGTTTCTCTGTTAGCTGCATTGTTTCTCTGTTAGCTGCATTGTTTCTCTGTTAGCTGCATTGTTTCTCTGTTAGCTGCATTGTTTCTCTGTTAGCGGCATTGTTTCTCTGTTAGCGGCATTGTTTCTCTGTTAGCTGCATTGTTTCTCTGTTAGCTGCATTGTTCCTCTGTTAGCGGCATTGTTTCTCTGTTAGCTACATTGTTTCTCTGTTAGCTGCATTGTTTCTCTGTTAGCTGCATTGTTTCTCTGTTAGCGGCATTGTTTCTCTGTTAGCTGCATTGTTTCTCTGTTAGCGGTATTGTCTCTCTGTTAGCTGCAATGTTTCTCTTTTAGCTGCATTGTTTCTCTGTTTACGGCATTGGGTTTAGTGCTAACTGACCATTATAAAGTGCTAACACAAGTTCAATAGCTTTATCATCTATTTACAACAAAAATTGTAATTTGATTTTGGCTTCTAAACATGCACAACACATGAACTGTTTTGATGATGGAAGCACACTACCGTTATTCAATCTAACTCCACAGAAGACACCCGACTATCTTTGACATGCCACAGCTCCACAGCTCTCTGATTCCTGACACCTACATCTAATCATGTCGTCGAGAGGGAGGTGCCACAGGAGATATTTGAGGCGCAAAAAGCGGTTTAATTCGAAAGCAAACACTTTCCAATCACTGGCTGACATTATCAGGTCTCAGTGACTTGTAAGTCTGTTTGCAGTTGGCCTATCTGGCGGTGTGACGTCATATTGTGTCCCCAACCCCTATATCTATCTCTTCTTTGTTCCCCACTGTCAGCCGTGTGTGCCCAGACGTTGGTTGTTATGAAACATTGTACCGTGCCTGGTTCAGAGCTGATAGGATAAATCATGACAGGGTGTTGGAAATGTGTGTGAGCGAGTTAACGTGCTAACTAACAGAAGAGCAGACTGGTGTATAATCTAAGTGGTGTTGCCTCACCTTGTGATTGGAGTTATCACTTTCACTGTGCCAACTTCATTTTTTGATGTAATGTGACCGCTGAAGATCTTTAATGTAGTAAATGTCAATTGTGGGAAAATTACCACTTAATTTGCTGTTCTGTTTTGTATCAAGCAAGTATGTTGCTGTGTGTGTTGCTAGCAAATGACCAGTCCTAGTTGTATTGCTAGTGACAGTATCATGCAGTGTTCAAAACAACTGGGACCTCGGAACTGGGAAATCTCTGACTTCAATGGGTTCAAGACAAATGAGGGAAAAAAAGCTCTGACTGAAGATTTTCTTTTTTTAACAGTCATCCAACTCAGAATTCCAAGTTGGGAACTCAGGCCTCTTTCTAGAGCCCAGACTTTGCAACTTGAAGATAAATGTCGTAACTTGACTCCATTACCTCCTTGATTACCTGCCCTCTATATGTCACTCCCTTTGGTTTCTTCCCCAGCCATCATTGTTCTTGTTTCAAATCGGTGAGTTGTTTGTGTTTCTTGTTTTGTTCATTTAAAAAATATATTCACTCCCTGAACTTGCTTCCCGACTCTCAGCGCACATCGTTACTGTAATAGTACTATACTGCAGTTAAGTACACCACCTATTCAGTAGGAATTATTTATACAGTGTCCACACTATAACACTTCTCCCCCCTTAATTTCAATCCCCCTGTGAGGAAAAGCCATGTATACAAGTAAACAACAACAGTGTTTCCTCTTCTTTTCCTCGCAAAACTTTAGAACTCGTGCTAGTGTTACTGTAGCTGTAAACAAACAAACAAAGATAACAGACGAATTGCAAAAATCGCTGAAGTTGGAGACTTTTATCTCCCTCACCAACTTTAAACATCTGCTATCTGAGCAGCTAACCGATCGCTGCAGCTGTACATAGTCCATCGGTAAATAGCCCACCCAATTTACCTACCTCATCCCCATACTGTTTTTATTGATTTACTTTCCTGCTCTTTTGCACACCAGTATCTCTACCTGCACATGACCATCTGATCATGTATCACTCCAGTGTTAATCTGCTCAATTGTAATTATTCGCCTACCTCCTCATGCCTTTTGCACACAACGTATATAGACTCTTTTTTTTATTTTATTGACTTGTTTATTGTTTACTCCATGTGTAACTCTGTGTTGTTGTCTGTTCACACTCTATGCTTTATCTTGGCCAGGTCACAGTTGTAAATGAGAACTTGTTCTCAACTAGCCTACCTGGTTAAATAAAGGTGATATAAAACAAAGACCTTATTCTTTTAACTAAGTCTGCTGTTCAAAAATTAACCCAATGAGTCTCCTACTCTCAACGATAGAGTCAGTCTGTCAGGAGCCTTGTGACTACGCTGTGATCTGCGCCGTACTCCTGGTGTCCCTCTAGACACAGGTGAGGCGTGTCTCAGTGGAGCTGGGTCTGAGGGCACAGGAGTGGGTCGGGTGTTTGTAAGAGACAGTCCATCACCCTATCCTGGAGCTACTGAATATCCCTGTTCCTCAGACACTGTTCCCTGTGGTGTTTGCACTCTCACCCACAGGTGTTTTGTCTGAAAACATAGTATTTACTTTGTGATAGTGCAGGCAGATGTGGTCCTGGTGTCTGCCATGACTCGACCATCAGTCAAATGAAAGTGGACCAGTCTGACTCAGAATGATACCTAGGAACCAGCGTTGGCTACGTGTTATGTTGCGGATGTAGACAATGTCATGTGGTTTTAACTGTCTCTCCATTGTGTGATGGTAATTTCTCTCTTTTTGTTTCTCCTGCTTTCGTTCCACTTGTGCTTTGATGTCCAGATGCAGTAGGTCCAGTTGAGCTTTTGGCTTTCTGCCCATCAGCATCTCAGCTGGAGTCTGTCCTGTTGTTGTTTGTGGTGTAATGCCATGTCATTCATCCTTTTGAGCCCGTCTTTCAGTGTCTGCACAGCCCGCTCTGCTAAGCCGTTCGAGGAAGGGTGAAACAGAGCTCTGCGGACATGGCGAATCCTGTTTCTCCGTATTAATTCTTGAGACAAGTCAAAGGTGAAGGTTGTCGCATTGCCTGAACTAGAGAGTCACCTGGCTCAGCTTGTCAATGGTTGTTGTTGCTGTGATGTTGCTCATAATGGGAGTCTCCAGCCACTTGGAGTGCACGTCCGCCATGACAAGGAACATGTCATGGTGGACAGAGATGGCCGCCTCGCTTCGCGTTCCTAGGAAACTATGCAGTTTTTTGTTTTTTTACGTGTTATTTCTTACATTGGTACCCCAGGTCATCTTAGGTTTCATTACATACAGTCGAGAATAAATACTGAATATAAGAGCAGCGTCAACTCACCATCAGTACGACCAAGAACATGACTTTCGCGAAGCGGATCCTGTGTTCTGCCTTTCACCCAGGACAACGGAATGGATCCCAGCCGACGACCGAAAAAAACGACTTTGTAAAAGAGGGAAACGAAGCGGTCTTCTGGTCAGTCTCCGGAGACGGGCACATTGCGCACCACTCCCTAGCATACTTCTCGTCAATGTCCAGTCTCTTGACAACAAGGTTGATGAAATCCGAGCAAGGGTAGCATTCCAGAGGGACATCAGAGACTGTAATGTTCTTTGCTTCACGGAAACATGGCTCACTCGAGAGACGCTATCGGAGTCGGTGCAGCCAGCTGGTTTTTCCACGCATCGCGCCGATAGAAACAAACATCTTTCTGGTAAGAAGAGGGGTGGGGGCGTATGCTTTATGGTTAACGAGACGTGGTGTGGTCACAAAAACATACAGGAACTCAAGTCCTTCTGTTCACCTGATTTAGAATTCCTCACAATCAAATGCCGACCGCATTATCTACCAAGGGAATTCTCTTCGATTATAATTACAGCCGTATATATTCCCCCCCAAGCAGACACATCGATGGCTCTGAACAAACTTTATTTGACTCTTTGCAAACTGGAATCCACATATCCTGAGGCTGCATTCATTGTAGCTGGGGATTTTAACAGTGCTAATCTGAAAACAAGACTCCCTAAATTGTATCAGCATATCGATTGCGCAACCAGGGCTGGTAAAACATTGGATCATTGCTATTCTAACTTCCGCGACGCATATAAGGCCCCCCCCCTCCTTTTGGAAAAGCTGACCACGACTCCATTTTGTTGCTCCCTGCCTACAGACAGAAGCTAAAACAAGAAGCTCCCGCGCTGAGGTCTGTTCAACGCTGGTCCGACCAATCTGATTCCACGCTCCAAGACTGCTTCCATCACGTGGACTGGGATATGTTTCGTATTGCGTCAAACAACAACATTGACGAATACGCTGATTCAGTGAGCGAGTTCATTAGAACGTGCGATGTCGTTCCCATAGCAACGATTAACTTCTTCGATATAGGGGGCGCTCTTTTAATTTTTGGATGAAAAACGTTCCCGTTTTTAACAAGATATTTTGTCACGGAAAGATGCTCGACTATGCATATAATTGACAGCTTTGGAAAGAAAACACTCTGACGTTTACAAAACTGCAAAGATATTGTCTGTGAGTGCCACAGAACTGATGTTACAGAAAAAACCCAGATAAAAATACAATCAGGAAGTGCCGCATTTTTTGAAACCGCTTCATGGCAATGACTCCTTATATGGCTGTGGAGGAGCTAGGAGTGAGCTTACCTTTTCCACGTTTTCCCCAAGGTGTCTGCAGCATTGTGACGTATTTGTAGGCATATCATTGGAAGATTGACCATAAGACACTACATCTACCAGGTGGTCGCTTGGTGTCCTCCGGCGCAATTATTGCGTAATCTCCAGCTGCAGTATTTTTCCGTTTGCCTCTGATGAGAAACCGACTGCCAGGAATGATTTTTCATCGAATAGAATTGTGAAAAACACCTTGAGGATGGATTCTAAACAATGTTTGCCATGTTTCTGTCGATATTATGGAGCTAATTTGGAAAAAAGTTTGGCGTTGTAAGTGACTGCATTTTTTTTTTTTTTTTTTTTGCCAAACATGATGAACAAAACGGAGCTATTTCTCTTACACAAATAATATTTTGGGAAAAAATTAACATTTGCTATCTAACTGAGAGTCTCGTCATTGAAAACATCCGAAGTTCTTCAAAGGTAAATTATTTTATTTGAATGCTTTTCTTGTTTTTGTGAAAATGTTGCCTGCTGAATGCTAGGCTTAATGCTATGCTAGGCTATCAATACTCTTACACAAATGCTTGTGTAGCTTTGGTTAAAGCATATTTTGAAAATCTAAGATGACAGTGTTGTTAACAAAAGGCTAAGCTTGTGTTTGAATATATTTATTTAATTTAATTTGCGATTTTCATGAATAGGAAACGTTGCGTTATGGTAATGAGCTTGAGGCTATGATTACACTCCCAGATACGGGATTGCTCGACGCTAGAGGTTAAAACATTCCCAAACCAGAAACCATGGATTAATGGCAGCATTCGCGTGAAACTGAAAGCGCGAACCACTGCTTTTAATCAGGGAAGGTGACCGGAAACATGACCGAATACAAACAGTGTAGCTATTCCCTCCGCAAGGCAATCAAACAAGCTAAGCGTCAGTATAGAGACAAAGTAGAATCGCAATTCAACGGCTCAGACACAAGAGGTATGTGGCAGGGTCTACAGTCAATCACGGATTACAAAAAGAAAACCAGCCCAGTCACGGACCAGGATGTCTTGCTCCCAGGCAGACTAAATCACTTTTTTGCCCGCTTTGAGGACAATACAGTGCCACTGACATGGCCTGCAACAAAAACATGTGGACTCTCCTTCACTGTAGCCGAGGTGAGTAAAACATTTAAACGTGTTAACCCTCACAAGGCTGCAGGCCCAGACGGCATCCCCAGCCGCGCCCTCAGAGCATGCGCAGACCAGCTGGCTGGTGTGTTTACGGACATATTCAATCAATCCTTATCCCAGTCTGCTGTTCCCACATGCTTCAAGATGGCCACCATTGTTCCTGTTCCCAAGAAAGGTAAGGTAACTGAGCTAAAAGTCTAGCACTCACTTCCGTCATCATGAAGTGCTTTGAGAGACTAGTCAAGGACCATATCACCTCCACCCTACCTGACAACCTAGACCCACTCCAATTTGCTTACCGCCCAAATAGGTCCACAGACTACCCACTCCAATTTGCTTACCCTCCCCAATAGGTCCACAGACGACGCAATCGCAACCACACTGCACACTGCCCTAACCCATCTGGACAAGAGGAATACCTATGTGAGAATGCTGTTCATCGACTACAGCTCAGCATTTAACACCATATTACCCTCCAAACTCGTCATCAAGCTCGAGACCCTGGGTCTCGACCCCGCCCTGTGCAACTGGGTACTGGACTTCCTGACGGGCCGCCCCCAGGTGGTGAGGGTAGGTAACAACATCTCCACCCCGCTGATCCTCAACACTGGGGCCCCACAAGGGTGCGTTCTGAGCCCTCTCCTGTACTCCCTGTTCACCCACGACTGCGCGGCCACGCACGCCTCCAACTCAATAATCAAGTTTGCGGACAACACAACAGTGGTCGTCACAGCCTCCAGTATTTATGCTGCAGTAGTTTATGTGTCGGGGGGGCTAGGGTCAGTTTGTTATATCTGGAGTACTTCTCCTGTCCTATTCGGTGTCCTGTGTGAATTTAAGTGTGCTCTCTCTAATTCTCTCTTTCTCTCTTTCTTTCTCTCTCTCGGAGGACCTGAGCCCTAGGACCATGCCTCAGGACTACCTGACATGATGACTCCTTGTTGTCCCCAGTCCACCTGGCCGTGCTGCTGCTCCAGTTTCAACTGTTCTGCCTTATTATTATTGGACCATGCTGGTCATTTATGAACATTTGAACATCTTGGCCATGTTCTGTTATAATCTCCACCCGGCACAGCCAGAAGAGGACTGGCTACCCCACATAGCCTGGTTCCTCTCTAGGTTTCTTCCTAGATTTTGGCCTTTCTAGGTGGTTTTTCCTAGCCACCGTGCTTCTACACCTGGATTGCTTGCTGTTTGGGGTTTTAGGCTGGGTTTCTGTACAGCACTTTGAGATATCAGCTGATGTACGAAATGCTATATAAATACATTTGATTTGATTTGATTTGGTAGGCTTGATTACCAACAACGACGAGACGGCCTACAGGGAGGAGGTGAGGGCCCTCGGAGTGTGGTGTCTCACACTCAACGTCAACAAAACTAAGGAGATGATTGTGGACTTCAGGAAACAGCAGAGGGAACACCCCCCTATCCACATCGATGGGACAGTAGTGGAGAGGGTAGTAAGTTTTAAGTTCCTCGACAAACTGAATTGGTCCACCCACACAGACACACAAAGCACTCACAAACTTCTACAGATGCACAATCGAGAGCATCCTGTCGGGCTGTATCACCGCCTGGTACGGCAACTGCTCCGCCCACAACCGTAAGGCTCTCCAGAGGGTAGTGAGGTCTGCACAATGCACCACCGGGGGCAAACTACCTGCCCTCCAGGACACCTACACCACCTGATGTCACAGGAAGGCCATAAAGATCATCAAGGACAACAACCACCCGAGCCACTGCCTGTTCACCCCGCTATCATCCAGAAGGCGAGGTCAGTACAGGTGCATCAAAGCTGGGACCGAGAGACTGAAAAACAGCTTCTATCTCAAGGCCATCAGCCTGTTAAACAGCCACCAATAACATTGAGTGGCTGCTGCCAACACACTGACTCAACTCCAGCCACTTTAATAATGGGAATTGATGGGAATTTATGTAAAATATATCACTAGCCACTTTAAACAATGCTACTTAATATAATGTTTACATACCCTACATTATTCATCTCATATGTATACATATATACTGTGCTCTATATCATCTACTGCATCTTTATGTAATACTAGCCACTTTAAACTATGCCACATTGTTTACATACCCTACATTACTCATCTCATATGTATATACTGTACTCGATACCATCTACTGCATCTTGCCTTAGCCGCTCTGTGCCATCACTCATTCATATATCTTTATGTACATATTCTTTATCCCTTTACACTTGTGTGTATAAGGTAGTAGTTTTGGAATTGTTAGTTAGATTACTCGTTGGTTATTACTGCATTGTCGGAACTAGAAGCACAAGCATTTCGCTACACTCGCATTAACATCTGCTAACCATGTGTATGTGACAAATAAATTTGATTTGATTTGATTTGGCCTGCAAAGTCTATGTGCAGCCTGGGCCATGGGCGGTCAGGCCACTCCCACGGTTGTAGTGGCGTGGACGGAGCCATCTTCTTCGATTAGGCACTCAAAACAGAATTTAATGTTGTTTTCTAAGTATTGATCCATGTTAGGCCACCAGATACAGTTGAAGTCGAGAAGTTTACATACACTAAGTTGAAGGTGCCTTTAAACAGCTTGGAAAATTCCAGAAAAAATATGTCAATGCATTAGAAGCTTCTAATAAGCTAATTGACATAATTTGAGTCAATTGGAGGTGTACCTGTGGATGTATTTCAAGGCCTAAGTTCAAACTCAGTGCCTCTTTCCTTGACATCATGGGGCAATCAAAAGAAATCAGCCAAGACCTCCGAAACAAAATTGTACACCTCCACAAGTCTGGTTCATCCTTGGGAGCAATTTCCAAACGCCTGAAGGTACCACGTTCCTCTGTACAAACAATAGTACGCAAGTATAAACACCATGGGACAACGCAGACGTCACACCGCACAGGAAGGAAGGAGACACGTTCTGTCTCCTAGAGATGAACGTACTGTGGTGCGAAAAGTGCAAATTAATCCCAGAACAACAGCAAAGGACCTTGTGAAGATGCTGGAGGAAACAAATACAAAAGTATCTATATCCACTGTAAAATGAATCCTATATCGACATAACCTGAAAGGCCGCTCAGCAAGGTAGAAGCCACTGCTCCAAAACCGCCATAAAAAAAGCCAGACTATGGTTTGCAACTGTACATGGGGACAAAGATTGTACTCTGGCCTGATGAAATAGACTGTTTGGCCATTGTTATGTTTGGAGGAAAAAGGGGGATGCTTGCAAGCCGAAGAACACCATCCCAACTGTGAAGCACGAGGGTGCCAGCATCATGTTGTGGAAGTGCTTTGCTGCAGGAGGAACTGGTGCACTTCACAAAATAGATGGCATCATGAGAGTGGAAAAATATGTGGATATATTGAAGCAACATCTCAAGACATCAGTCAGGAAGTTAAAGCTTGGTTGCAAATGGGTCTTCCAAATGGACAATGACCCCAAGCATACTTCCAATGGCAAAATGGCTTAAGGACAACAAAGGCAAGATATTGCCCTGACCTCAATCCCATAGAAAATATGTGGGCAGAACTGGAAAAGCGTGTGAGCAAGAAGGCCTACAATCCAGACTCAGTTACACCAGCTTTGTCAGGAGGAATGGGCCAAAATTCACCCAACTTATTGTGGGAAGCTTGTGGAAGGCTCCCCCCGATACGTTTGACCCAAGTTAAACAAATTAAAGGCAATGCTACCAAATACTAATTGAGTGTATGTAAACTTCTGACCCACTGGAAATGTGATAAAAGAAATAAAAGCTGAAATAAATCATTCTCTCTACTAATATTCTGACATTTCACATTCTTGAAATAAAGTGGTGATTCTCACGGACCTAAAACAGGGAATTTTTACTAGGGTTAAATGTTGTATTGGATATTGTATTAATTGTGAAAAACTGAGTTTAAATGTATTTGGCTAAGGTGTATGTAAACTTCCGACTTCAACTGTATAAGATCTGGCTCAACTTTTCATCCTGGAGGCACCCGGGTGAGCATCATGAACGCCGTCCCTGACTTGTGAACAGCCAGTCAAAAGTTTGGACAAACCTACTCATTCAAGGATTTTTCTTTATTTTTACTATTTTCTACATTGTAGTATAATAGTGAAGACGTTAAAACTTGAAATAACACATATGGAATCATGTAGTAACCTAAAATATTTGAGATTCTTCAAAGTAGCCTCCGTTTGCCTTGATGACAGCTTTGCATACTCTTGGCATTTTCTCAGCTTCATAAGGTCGTCACCTGGAATGCATTTCAATTAACAGGTATGCCTTGTTAAAAGTTGATTTGTGGACTTTCTTTCCTTCTTAATGCATTTGTGCCAATCAGTTGTGTTGGGACAAGGTAGTATACAGTGGTATACACAAGATAGCCCTATTTGGTGAAAGACCAAGTCCAGAATATGGCAAGAACAGCTCAAATAAGCAAAGTGAAAGAAACAGTACATCATTGCTTTAAGACTTAAAGGTCAGTCAATCCAGAAAATGTCAAGATCTTTGAAAGTTTCTTCAAGTGCATTCGCAAAAACCATCAAGCGCTATGATGAAAGTGGCTCTCATGAGGACCACCACAGGAAAGGAAGACCCAGCGCTACCTCTGCTGCAGAGGATAAGTTGATTAGAGTTAACTGCACCTCAAATTGCAGCCTTCACAGAGTTCAAGTAACAGACACATCTCAACATCAACTGTTCAGAGGAGACTACGTGAATCTGGCCTTCATGGTCGTATTGCTGCAAAGAAACCACAACTAAAGGACAAATAAATTCCTTGGGCCAAGAAACATGAGCAATCGACATCAGACCGGTGGAAATCTGTCCTTTGGTGTGATGAGTCCAAATTAGAGATTTTTGGTTCCATCCGCCGTGTCTTTGTGAGAAGGAGAGTAGGTGAACAGATGATCTCTGCCTGTGTGGTTCCCATCGAGAAGCATGGAGGAGGAGGTGAGATGGTGTGGAGGTGCTTTGCTGGTGACACTGTCAGTGATTTATTTAGAATTCAAGGCACACCTAACCAGCATGGCTACCTCAGCATTCTACAGCGATACAGTACTGAAACTGGTGAAAACGTGGCACTGTGGTGTAGAACTAGCCCTATAAGTATATGCAAGACTTAGAGACAGAGAGAGGGACAGAGAGAGAGAAGTATAGAGAGAGGAATAGAGAGAGTGCTACGAAGAGAGATAATGCATGCAAAATAGACGTCTAGCTAATGCAGTTGTAAGCCTTCACTGGCTTATTGTTGGTGCATGTCCAATTTTCCAACTCAAGGCAACATGCTAAACAAATTATATATGTTTATTTTACAGCATTGCACAGAGCTGTGCTTTGTCATTTTGTTGCCATATGGGTAAAAATACATCAAGGCCACAGTGATGGGGAAGACACCTTCTTTACAACCTTACAACCACATGAACAGTCGACATGTTTTTCAATGACCTTGAGCACCCAATAAACAAACTGCTGTGAGGATCACATGGCATGTGATCACCGGTTATGAAAGGCTGATCAGAGGTTAAGCAATAACACTTGACCTATGTATATGATCACATGGGTTGTGGGATCACTGGAAGGTGAGATGGGATCACTCTGAGATTAATGCAATTGATGGTGTTAGCAAGATTGTAATGACTTCAAAAGATCAAACAAAAATACCTGATTGTTGAAATGTAATTGAATAGTAATTGAGTTTAAGAGTCCTACAGTACATGAATAGTCAACCCAGCACTATGCAATGCAAAGTGTTACAGTTGGTTTTTACAGCAGGGAAAATCATTGACATTTTATTTGAGCATGGGAAAAAGAACAACAGCAGGCTTACATACTGCAAAATTATTACATTGAAATGTTTGTCTCGTTAGTTTCCATCCAAGAGCATTCAGTCACTTCTCAATCATCGAGAGTTGCTTAGAAGAAAAACACATTTTATAGTCGCGGGACCGAAAGCGAACGAAATGCTAAATTTTTTTATTGGGAATCAACTGCTGTCAGTAACACCTGGTAGTTGTTAGGTTGCACCTATCCTTTTGGTTGATCCTTATAAAGTGTTGCATCTTACACATTCAAACAATTTTACTCATCATCAAGACGCACTGATGTTAACTGGCATACAGTAAAACCATGGTCATGGCATACCTCCACAGCCATGACATCATACTACCACCAGTTGAACCGGTAAAGATGTGAGTGAATTGCATCAAACCGGACCAGGAGCTAACAATCTCCTAATATAATATCCATCAACCATCGGAGTCCCCAAAGCAGGGACACTTCTCTCTGATCCTAATGGTTCTGACTACCAGAGATCATTTACATAGTGGTTGTAGATTACATCAGCTTTTAGGACAGACAAAGGGGAAGGGAGGTGGGAGGGGAGAGAGAAAGAGAGGGAGAGAGAGAGATAGAGAGAGCAAGAAGGAGACAGGGGAGAGAGAGACACACATAGGGCTCTTTCACATATCCCCTGTATGATCCAGATCATAAAGAGTTTGGTACCCCGATTCACACTAAAAAGCATGTGTGAAATGCAAATAAACTCTGACTGAAACTATTCCTGGATCTGTGTGCGTAGCGGGAATTGTGACAGAGTGAGTTAAATGGACCTGAGTACCAGGTATTGTGATGGGCAGCGTGAGTTAAATGGACCTGAGTACCAGGTATTGTGATGGGCAGCTTGAGTTAAATGGACCTGAGTACCAGATATTGTGATGGGCAGCGTGAGTTAAATGGACCAGAGTACTAGATATTGTGATGGGCAGCGTGAGTTAAATGGACCTGAGTACCAGTTATTGTGATGGGCAGCGTGAGTTAAATGGACCTGAGTACCAGATATTGTGATGGGCAGCGTGAGTTAAATGGACCTGAGTACCAGATATTGTGATGGGCAGCGTGAGTTAAATGGACCTGAGTACCAGATATTGTGATGGGCAGCGTGAGTTAAATGGACCAGAGTACCAGATATTGTGATGGGCAGCGTGAGTTAAATGGACCTGAGTACCAGGTATTGTGATGGGCAGCGTGAGTTAAATGGACCTGAGTACCAGATATTGTGATGGGCAGCGTGAGTTAAATGGACCTGAGTACCAGGTATTGTATGGGCAGCGTGAGTTGCATGGATATTTTTGCCCGTTAGACACGAGCTAGCTTGCTGACGTCATGTGCGTCTCTTAAATCGCTTCCTGAAACTGTTATTTTCAGGTCTTGTGAATGCAAAAAAATATATATTTAGTTGAGTTTAAACAAACACTCGAGAAAACCGAACCATATGTGAAAACGCCCATAGTTTTCCTGATGACTAAATCAAATGAAATGTTATTGGTCACATGCAGATGTTAATGCAAGTGAAGTGAAATGCTTGTGCTTCTAGTTCTGACAGTGCAGTAATATCTAACAAGTAATCTAACAATTTCCCAACAACTACCTAATACAGACAAATCTAAAGTGGTGAATGAGATTATGTACATATAAGTATATGGATGAGCTGCGCAGGCAAGGTGCAATAGATGGTATAAAATACAGGATATACATATGATATTAGTAATGTAAGATATGTAAACATTATTAAAGTGCCATTATTTAAAGTGTCATTGTTTAAAGTGACTAGTGATCCATTTATTAAAGTGGCCAGTGATTGGGTCTCAATGTAGGCAGCAGCCTCTCTGAGTTAGTGATTGCTGTTTAGCAGTCTGATGCCCTTGAGATAGAAGCTGTTTTTCAGTCTTTCATTCCCAGCTTTGATGCACCTGTACTGACCTAGGCTTCTGGATGTTGAGGGTCAGTGAAGTGGAGATGTTGTTTCCTACTTTCGCCACCTGGGGGCGGCCCATCAGAAAGTCCAGTCCACAGGGCAGGGTTGAGACCCAGGGCCTCCAGCTTGATGATGAGCTTGGAGGGTACAATGGTGTTGAATGCTGAGCTGTAGTCAATGACCAGCATTCTTACATAGGTAATCCTCTTGTCCAGATGGGATAGGGCAGTGTGCAGTGTGATGGCAATTTCATTGTCTGTGGACCTGTTGGGGCGGTATGCAAACTGAAGAGGGTCTAGGGTGGCCGGTATAGAGGTGATATGATCCTTGACTAGTCTCTCAAAGAACTTCATGATGACAGAAGTGAGTGCAATGGGGCGATAGTCATTCAGTTCAGTTACCTTAGCTTTCTTGGGTACAGGAACAATGGTGGCCATCTTGAAGCATGTGGGGACAGCAGACTGGGATAGAGAGTGATTGAATATGTCCGTAAACACACCAGTCAGCTGGTCTGCTCATGCTCTGAGGACGCGGCTAGGGATGCAGTCTGGGCCAGCAGCCTTGTGAGGGTTAACACGTTTTAATATTTTACTCACGTCGGCTACGGAGAATGGGAGGGGGGGCACAGTAATTATTAGTGGGCTGCGACGGTGGCACTGTATTATCCTCATAGGTGGCAAAGTTGGTGTTAAGTTTGTCTGGAAGTGTGACGTCATTGTCCGTGACATGGCTGGTTTTCTTTTTGTAGTCCGTGATTTCCTGTAGACCCTGCCACATACGTCTCGTTTCTGAGCCGTTAAATTGCGACTCCACTTTGTCCCTGTACTGGCATTTCGCTTGATTGATTGCCTAGTGGAGGGAATAACTACACTGTTTATATTCAGCCATATTCCCAGACCTCTTTCCATGGTTAAATGCAGAGTTTCGCGCTTTCAGTTTTGCGCGAATGAGTGACCAGGGAGTACTCCTGCGCTGTTTATCACCTCCCCACCCCCCCTTTCCTGAGATGAAAGTACTGTAATAGAGGAAACTAGCCAATGAGTACATCCCCAGCCTAGGTCTATGAGGAAAACAAACTGTTTCCAAAGGATTTTATTATTGTCCAAGGGATCATTATCACAATTTACATAGGCTCCTATTGGACAGAGAGAGACGGAGGGTCTGCCACAGTTGACCTGCATAATGAACAGTGTCGGGAACCAAAGCTAGACCATGTAGCCGAGGAGAGCAATGTTCCATCATCAGCTGACCTCAGGGAGTATAACCTCAGATTTTTTTAAAAGTGTCTAAAGGATTCCGTTATTGTCAAAGTAAAAGCCAGAATTTAGGAAATCAATCACATCAATAATCATACATTTAATCTACTCTCGGAGTAGCCTACATACGTCCTTATTGGATGTGGTCTGGTATGAGATAGAGGAATATAAGTGGGCCCTGTGGCAGAGATGAAAGCGCTAAACACAGTAGAGAGGTTATCTGTTTTGCTTGGACCCCTACAGAGACTTCCCATGTGGAAATGTGTCAATATACCGTAATCAACTTACACTGTGGGAAACCAACATGTAATACTTACAGTATCTGCATCTCATTGCACAAGGCATGGACATTATCATGAACATACCATTTATTCTAGATCTATTTTCCTGAACTACTGCCATTGTGTTTACTCCTGCACTGTTTATCACCCCCCCCCCCCCCCCCCCCCCGAGCTGAAAGTATTGTAATAGAGGAAACTGTTTTCATTTAAGTATTTCCTTCTTTTGTGTATAAATAAAGTGTCTCTGTAATTTCCTCCCTGGATCCATACAGAACACGAGAGGGATTTAATCAGAGCAAAGTGCTTGTGCTGCTGGTGCTAGGTGATTGTGGGGCTTGCACTGTTGCACTGGCAGCTGTAACACAGTCAAGTGATTTATAAAGTTGGTTGTGGACTCTGGAAAACAGTGTGAACGAACAATGGAGGGAACATGGGCCAGGGCCTGCTTTTAGATTAAGACCCTCTTCTCAACAGGCTACTGTGTGCTTCCCTTCACAAATCCCCACACAAATCTCTCTGGCTGGGAGGGAAGTTACAATGCTTCTGCACTCCACTTTTGTAGTATTGGTGCTGCACAGCACAGCACAGGCACTGGGCTACACACAGTACTTCTCACAAACACACATTCACACAGCACGAACTTCCACATGTTACAAGGGAAAGGGTGGTTGGGGAGTGAAAAATAGGATTTTTTTTCCGGACCAGCTTTCTCCCCCAGTCTTTATTTCAGGCTAATGGTACATGGAGGGAGGGGATCGTTAGGCTAACTCCTGGACTGTAGTAGCATCTATTACAGTGCTACAGGGTTGCTCTCTCCCAACGGGACCAGCACACTATCACCGCTTACCCCAAACCTTCCCGCAGAATGTCAGCCTTCTCTAAGGACTCATGACTCGAGTTGTAAGGAGAGGGAGATGGAGAAAATAGCACCTAGGGAGAGGTGGAAAGAGGGAAGGACAGAGAGAGAAAGAGAGAGAGAGAGAGAGAAAAGTGTGGAAGAAGAGGGTGAAGGAGAGATGGAGAGGAAGATGGAATTCAGAAAACAACCTCCAGAGAGAGAGAAAGGGAAATGAAAAGAGAGGAAATAAGAGAGAGAGAGATTAATGAATGTAGAAAAGAGGCTCCAGAGAGCAAAAGGGAGGGAAAGAAAGCAAGAGAGTGAAGGGGAGAAAGAGGGGAAGAAAATAGGTGAGGGTGAGTCAGATGGAGAAAATATCCTCCAGACAGAGAGCAGGAGAGAGAGGGAGGATTTACCTTAGGTAAAAAAAAAAAGAGGGTGAGTGGAAAGATGAAGAGAGGGAAGGAAGGCAAGACAGAGAAAGAAAGTGGAAGCGAGAGTGATGGAGAAAACCAGAGGAAGAAATGAAGAGGGTGAGTGAGAGAGAAGGAGATTAAGAGAGGAGAATGCCCTGAGGGACCTCAGTTCCTTGGCAGCTCCCCAGTGACACAAGGGCCTCAAATGTCATTTGGGAGTCATTGTGAGGTTACCAGGGTTGATCTTCTTCATCTTTGGATGAACGTCTAATTCCGATGTGACACTGAGAGCTAGCTGAAATAACTACTAGCTAGCTGGAATCTTCCTTTTAGTTGAAAAAAAGTGTTTCAATAAGCAAGGAAGACAGAAGCAGATATTCAGATAGCGTGCCTTCAGAATCACCTGAGTTTTGATGGAGGTGTTAATTAATCTGTGAATTAAAAAATCGCTCAATATCTGCTGTTGTCACGACTTCTGCCGAAGTCGTTGCCTCTCCTTGTTCGGGCGGTGCTCGGCGTTCGACGTCACCGGTCTTCTAGCCATCATTGATCCATTTTTCATTTTCCATTGTTTTTTTCTTGTCTTCCCACACACCTGTTTTCAATCCCATTCATTACCTGTTGTGTATTTAACCCTCTGTTTCCCCTCATGACTTTGTCAAAGATTGTTTTATTGTTAGTGTTGTTTAGTTGTTGTGTTGGTGCGCGACGGGTCCTCGTACCCATGTTTTTTCATGTCTGTACGTTTTAGTGTTATGGAGCATGTTCTGTGGACATTTATTAAAATACTCCATTTACACTCCATTTTGACTCTCCTGCGCCTGACTTCCCTGCCACCTATACACACTAGTAAAGGGAAACAATTTTTATACATCCAACTAATCGGCAATTGTCACAAGGCACACTTGCACCTTCATTAGAGTGTCCGTAGTAACTGAACAAGGGTGCACGGTTTCACACACACACGTCATTAACGATGAATTAGAATGGCTGTGACAAGTGGACAGATGTTTGTTAGTCAAGCTGTTAAAGCAAAATCACACACGAGCCATATCTCTTTACCATACACACATACATGCGTGTACACACACACACACACACACACACACACACACACACACACACACACACACACACACACACACACACACACACACACACACACACACACACACACACACACACACAGTAATGTATGTACACAGCAAATACACAAATAAATAGAAAATCCTCAACTGGCAGCTTCATTAAATAGTGCCCACAAAACAACAGCCTCAATGTCAACAGTGAAGAGGCGACTCCGGGATGCTCGCCTTCTAGGCAGAGTTCCTCTGTCCAGTGTGTTCTGTTGCCCATTTTAATCTTTTATTTTTGTTGTTAAGTCTGAGTCATGGCTATTTTTTTAACTTTGCCTCTCTGCCTAAAAGGCCAGCATTCCAGAGTCACTTCTTCACTGCTGATGTTGAGACTGGTGTTTTGCGGGTACTATTTAATGAAGCTGCCTTGGGAGGTGTCTGTTTCTCAAACTAGACACTCTAATATACTTGTCCTCTTGCTCAGTTTTGCACCGGGGCCTCCCACCCCTCTTTCTATTCTAGTTAGAGACAGTTTGCGCTGTTCTGTGAAGGGAGTAGTACATAGCATTGCACGAGATCTTCAGATTCTTGGCAAATGCTCACATAGCCTTAATTTCTCAGAACAAGAATAGACTGACGAGTTTCAGAAGAAAGGTCTTTGTTTCTGGCCATTTTGAACCTGTAATCGAACCCACAAATGCCGAAGCTCTAGATACTCAACTAGACTCAAGAAGGACAGTTTTATTGCTTCTTTATTCAGGACAACATTTTTCAGCTCTGCTAACATAATTGCAAAAAGGTTTTCTAATGACCAATTAGCCTTTTAAAATGATCAACTTGGATTAGCTAACACAACGTGCCATTGGAACACAGGAGTGATGGCTGCTAAAAAAAAAAAGGTGTGACCCCAAACTTTTGAATGGTATATATATTTTATTTTTATTTATTTATTTGAACTTTTTGTATACTTTTTTTTCTTTACATTTTCGTACAGTCCATTTATATTTTCCAATGGGGCTATACATTTGGGTGATGTTTTATCTCGCCTTACTAGCCTCGTTTCACTGCCAGAAATAAAAAGAAACCATCTAGTGTTCAGCGAAATAACAACACCATGTCAAATACAGGTAGCCTAGTAAAATAATTAACATCCAATCACATTAACCGTTACTCTCTCACGGGAATTCCACTAATGGTCCGTATGGAGCCAAACGTAGCTGCTGCTCATGTTGGTATCTGTACTGATGGCGCAAAAGCAATGACAGGGAGACATAGTGGAGTGGTAACGCACGTGCAAGCAGTTGCTCCCGACGCCACTTGAGTACACTGCAGCATCCACCGATTGGCTCTTGCTGCCAAGGGAATGCCTGACAGCTTGAAAGACGTTTTGGACACTACAGTGAAAATGATTCACTTTGATAAAGCAAGGACCCTGAACTCTCCTGTATTTTCTGCACTATGCAATGATATGGGCAGCGACCATTTAACGCTTTCACAACAGTACAGATACCAACATGTGTGCTGGTTATCAATTCTTTTAATTGAGAGAAGAGCTTGAAGTTGACTTTACTGACCATAATTTCACTTGTCTGACCGCTTGCAAGATGATGAGTTTCTCACACGACTGGCCTATCTGGGTGATGTTTTTTCTGAATCTATGTTTTTTCTGAATCTAGGATTACAGGTACTCTCCACAACTACATTCAATGTGCGGGACAGGTCTTTCCATCATTGTATGCTTTTTTTGTGTGCAAATAAACTCAAGCTTACGGACAATGTCAAATGAGATATAGCTAAGCACCTGAGTGAGTTGGGTGCTCAATTACGCAGGTACTTTCCCGAAATGGATGACACAAACTGGATTCGTTATCCCTTTCATGCCCTGCCTCCAGTCCACTTACTGATATCTGAACAAGAGAGCCTCATCTAAATTGCAACAAGCAGATCTGTAAAAATGTAATTTAATCAGAAGCCACTGCCAGATTTCTGTATTGGGCTGCGCTCAGAGTGTCCTGCCTCAGCAAATCGCGCTGTTAAGACCCTGATGCCCTTTGCAACCACGTACCTGTGTGAGAGTGGATTCTCAGCCCTCACTAGCATGAAAACTAAATACAGGCACAGACTGTGTGTGGAAAATGATTTAAGACTGAGACTCTCTCCAATACAACCCAACATTGCAGAGTTACGTGCATCCTTTCAAGCACACCCTTCTCATTAACCTGTGGTGAGTTATTCACAATTTTCCGTGAAAAAAAAGGTTTTAATTGTGAGATTGTTAAATAAAGAGCAAAATGATTGATTATTATTATTTGTGCCCTGGTCCTATAAGAGCTCTTTGTCACTTCCCACGAGCCGGGTTGTGACAACAACTCACACTCATTCTTATGTTTAATGAATAATTAGTATAGTGTTTGTGTGGGCCAGGCTTACGGTGATGGCATAAAACAACATTTGAGAGTGCGCTGACCCTGGTGCTAGAGGGGGTACGCACCTGGAGGTTGAATGTTTGAAGGGGTACAGGACTACAAAAAGTTTGGGAAACACTGCATTAGAACACACATTAAAACACACCCACACATCGAAATGAATTGTATTTGTTATTTTTCACAGTTTTTGACACCAATTTATAAAAAGCTACAATAGAAAGGCAACAATGTTTTTGAGTCCCTTGGAGTAATTAAAAACTCTCCACGCCCACAATGTTCCAGCCAGTAATAATACAACCTCCATGCCCTCTTGGAGGTTAATGTGTGCACACAAACATAATATATGACTTTGTACAGTGCATTCAGAAATTATTCACATGAATTAACAATGAAACGCTGAAATGTCTTGAGTCAATAAGTATTCAACCCTACATATTATTTATTTATTTTACCCTTATTTTACCAGGTAAGTTGACTGAGAACATGACGAATGAGTTCAGGAGTAAAAATGTGCTTAGCAAGTCACATAGTAAGTAATACGGACTCTGTGTTCAATAATAGTGGTTCATATTATTTTTTAATTACTACCCCATCTCTGCACACCACACATACAGTTATCTGGAAGTCCCTCAGTCCAGCAGTGAATTTCAAACAAAGATTCAATCACAAACACCAGGGAGGTTTTCCAATGGTTCGCAAAGAAGGGCACTTTTTGATAGATTAGTAGTAAAAAAAAGAAAAGCTGACATTGAATATCCCTTTGAGCACGGTACAGTTATTAATTACACATTGGATGGTGTATCAACACACCCAGACACTACAAAGATACAGGCGTCCTTCCTAACTCAGTTGCTGAAGAGGAAGGAAACTGCTCAGGGATTTCACCATGAGACCAATGGTGATTTCAAAACTGTTACAGAGTTTAATGGCTGTGATAGGAGGTAACTGGGGATGGATCAACATTGTAGTTACTCCACAAAACTAACATAAATGACAGAGTGAAAAGAAGGAAGCCTGTACAGAGCTTGAAGAATACAGAGCTTGAAGAATCTTTTAAAGAATAATAGGCAAATATTCTGTAATCCAAGTGTGCAAAGCTCTTAGAGACTTACACAGAAAGACTCACAGCTGTAATCACTGCCAAAGGTGATTCTAACATGTATTGACTCAGGGGGTTGAATACTTATCTAATCAAGATATATGAGTGTTTTTTTTTCAATATATATGAAACAAATATTTCTAATTCTTATTCTAAGAATTGTGTAGATAAAATAAATCAATTTTAATCGCATTTTGTAACACAATAAAATGTGGAAAAAGTCAAGGGGTGTGAATTATTTCCGAAGGCAATGTATTTTGTATATACTCATATACAGTGCTTTCGGAAAGTATTCAGACCCCTTGACTTTTTCCACATTTTGCTGAATTAGAGCCTTATTCTAAAATCGATTAAATTAAAAAAAAGTCCTTATCAATCTACACACAATACCCCATAATGACAAAGCGAAAACAGAAATACCCTATTTACATAAGTATTCAGACCCTTTGCTTTGAGCTCAGGTGCATCCTGTTTACATTGATCATCCTTGAGATGTTTCTAAAACTTGATTGGAGTCTACCTGTGGTAAATTCAATTGATTGGACATGATTTGGGAAGGCAAATAACTGTCTATATAAGGTTCAACAGTTGATAGTGCAAGTCAGAGCAAAAACCATGCCATGAGGTCTAAGGAATTATCTGTAGACAGGATTGTGTCGAGGCACAGATCTGGGGGAAGGGGACCAAAAAAAATCTGCAGCATTGAAGGTCAGCAAGAACATAGTATCACTCTATCACTCTTAAATGGAAGAAGTTTGGAACCACCAAGACTTCCTAGAGCTGGCCGTCCTTCCAAACTGAGCAAACAGGGGAGAAGGGCCTTGGTCAGGGAGGTGACCAAGAACCTGATGGTCCCTTTGACAGAGCTCCAGAGTTCCTCTGTGGAGATGGGAGAACCTTCTAGAACCATTCCTGCAGCACTCCACCAATCAGGCCTTTATGGTAGTGTGGCCACTCCTCAGTAAAAGGCACATGATAGCCTGCTTGGAGTTTACCAAAAGGCACCTATCTGGTCTGATGAAACCAAGATTGAACTTTTTGGCCTGAATGCCAAGCATCACGTCTCGAGGAAACCTGCCACCATCCTTACGGTGACGCATTGTTGTGGCAGCATCATGCTGTGGGAACTGTTTTCAGCGGCAAGGACTGGGAGACTAGTCCGGATCGAGGTAAAGATGAACGGAGCAAAGTACAGAAAGCTTCTTGATGAAAACCTTCTCCAGAGCACTCAGGACCTTAGACTGGGGTCACCTTCCAACAGGAAAGTGTGTGTGTGTTTGTGTGTGTCTTGTTTGTGTCTCAGGTAGAGACTGGTGCTTGCAATGCCAGGATAGTGAGTTCAGTTCCTACTGGGGATCAGTAGGAATTATGTATGCTCTCCCCACAGTAAGTCACTCTGGATAAGAGTGTCTGCTAAAAGACTACAAATAAAATGTATGTGAAAGAGAGCTCCTTAGGAAGACTGCATTGACTTCGGCATTCATTAAATATTTTCTAACAAAATGATGAACTTGGGTTGCAGTTGGCCTGGCTGAAAATCTCTATGCACCACCAAACCTCATGTACTCCTCTCTCTTGTGTAGGGCTTACAAGTGAACTGGCACTTAAAATCTCCCATAAAAATGTTGCGATGTTGTTTTGATTAATGTGACTGCTGCTCTTCAAATTATTAACTGTTTATAATTACCTGATTAAATCAATCAGGTAATTATTAAATCAGTAACCTGGGGCACCATGGGAAAGTTTTGGTTTTTATTAAGTTTCTATTTCCTAAATGAACTCAAAGAATATTATAATATCGATTTTACAGCAGTCGCTAACTGAATAATTTCCTCTCCAGTCTCATCCTGAAAATCGCATTATCTGTGATTCTGCACAAACCCGAGTCTCACTAAATAAGCCCATACCACACCAATTGAGTTGATTATTTATTTACCAACAAGCTACAATGATAATATAAGATACACACACACAAACACACAGTCTAGGGTATTGGTCAGAACTTAGTAAAACAGGTCCCTAGCGGACAAACACAATATGACACGTGTTACACACAATGGGAATTTCGAAAGCGAAAGTGCATGAGAGAAATGGTACACTTGGGTAAATTTATAAGCTATGCATAGTTTAACCCTAACCTTGCCACGAACTGCCGCTCTTATGTGTCAGAATATAATGATGTTTTTTTTTGTCGAAGGTCTCCGATGGGGTGTCTCTTTGTGGACCGGGTTCGCCTGCTCTGGTGACGGCACGTCTTCGGTTACCGGGTGTCACTCTGTTTATTCTCACGATGACAGTGTCCTTTCTCTTGGTGGTCTGTTTCCTCGCCCCTTGTTCTGAAAGAAAGGTAATCTCAGGACGGCTAATCAGCCGCGTAGATGGTTCCGGCATGGGAATGAAAGCAGCGTAGACACACGATTCCTTGGAGAGTGGTAACCTGTTGGTCCTGCTTGAATTCACGCTCTTAGACACAGCTACTCATATGTAGCATAGATTGTTAAAAGGTTCCTTTGTCTTCTTCAAACCTCTTGTTGTGTTTTGGGGTTACAGCTAATCGGACCTTGGCTGCAGCTCGGGTCTCTAGTCATCATGTTAATTCTTAACTCACATGTTTTATAGCCTCAGGCCAGAAATGGGCGTTTCCGCCTTTAGGGCAACTTCTCTGGGCATAACTAGTTACGAGGAAAGGTCTGGATTTTACTCAGATCCAATTTAGACAACTACAGTTGAAGTCGGAAGTTTACAAACACTTAGGTTGGAGTCATTATTTTCAACCACTCCACAAATTTCTTGTTAACAAACTATAGTTTTGGCAAGTCGGTTAGGACATCTACTTTGTGCATGACACAAGTCATTTTTACAACAATTGTTTACAGAAAGATTATTTTTCAATTATAATTCACTGTATAATACCAATAGTTTACATATACTAAGTTGACTGTGCCTTTAAACAGCTTGGAAAATTCCAGAAAATTATGTCATGGTTTTAGAAGCTTCAGATAGGCTAATTGACACAATTTAAGTCAATTGGAGGTGTAGCTGTGGATGTATTTCAACGCCTACCTTCAAACTCAGTGCCTTCCCTTGACATTATGGGAAAATCAGACATAAGAAACAAAATTGTAGACCTCCACAAGTCTGGTTCATCCTTGGGATGAACGCCTGAAGGTACCACGTTCATCTGTACAAACAATAGTATGGAAGTATAAACACCATGAGACCACGCAGCCATCATACCGCTCAGGAAGGAGACTCGTTCTGTCTCCTAGAGATGAACGTACTTTGGTGTGAAAAGTGCAAATCAATCCTAGAACAACAGCAAAGTACCTTGTGAAGATGCTGAAGGAAACAAGTACAAAAGTATCTATATCCACAGTAAAACGAGTCCTATATCGACATAACCTGAAAGGCAGCTCTGCAAGGAAGAAGCCACTGCTCCTAAATTGCCATAAAAAAGCCAGACTACGGTTTGCAACTGCACATGGGGACAAAGATCGTACTTTTTGGAGAAATGTCCTCTGGTCTGATGAAAATAAAATAGAACTGTTTGGCCATAATGACCATCATTATGTTTGGAGGAAAAGGGGGGCTGCTTGCAAGCCGAAGAACACCATCCCAACCGTGAAGCACGGGGGTGGCAGCATCATGTTGTGGGGGTGCTTTGCTGTAGGAGGGACTGGTGCACTTCACAAAATAGATGGCATCATGAGACAGGAAAATTATGTGGATACATTGAAGCAACATCTCAAGACATCAGTCAGGAAGTTAAAGCTTAGTCGCAAATGGGTCTTCCAAATGAACAATGACCCCAAGCATACTTCCAAAGTTGTGGCAAATTGGCTTAAGGACAACCAAGTCAACGTATTGGTGTGGCTATCACAAAGCCCTGTCCTCAATCCCATAGAACACTTTTAAGCAGAACTGAAAAGGAGTGTGCGAGCAAGGAGGCCTACAAACCTGACTCAGTTACACCAGCTCTGTCAGGAGGAATCGGCCAAAATCCACCCAACTTATTGTGGGATGCTTGTGGAAGGCTCCCCGAAACGTTTGATCCAAGTTAAACAATTTAAATGTAATGCTACCAAATACTAATTGAGTGTATGTAAACTTCTGACCCACTGGGAATGTGATGAACGGAATAAAAGCTGAAATAAATCATTCTCTCTACTATTATTCTGACATTTCACTTTCTTAAAATAAAGTGGTGATCCTAACTGACCTAAGACAGGGAATTTTTACTAGAATTAAATGTCAGGAATTGTGAAAATCTGAGTTTAAATGTATTTGGCTGAGGTGTATGTAAACTTCCGAATTCAACTGTAACTTCACGGAAACATTATCTTTGATATCGTTTTCCACACAACGTACAATATGCAGGTACTTCAGGTCCATCTTGTGAAGACTCTTCAAGTTACAATGTATTTGTTTTAATGTCCTCATTTCACTTGTAATAACAACATTCATTTATTTAACTAGGCTAGTCAGTTAAGAACAAACTCTTGTTTACAATGACGGCCTACGAACAGTGGGTTAACTGCCTTGTTCAGGAGCAGAACAACAGATTTATACCAGCTCGCAGATTCCCCAGCTCAGGGATTTGATCTAGCAACCTTTCGGTTAGTGGCCTAACGCGTTAACCACCAGGCTAGCTGGCACCCCGAAATATATTCATATTCCATCTATTACTATCATTTTGGCTGATGAAACTTGTTGTCCCAAAGTCCATTTATTGCATGTTACTGTTCAGAGGTAGGTTCTCCATATGCCCATCATACATTCCATTCCTCCATAATGAGAGGACAAAGCGATTTTGTCTGCTGCCTTAAGATTTACAATGGGTGGGAGGTGTCATAAAACCACCCCACCTCCATATCTCTCAATCTCTCCCCCGCTGGTTGGTGATATATATAAAAAAATATATATTTTTGAAGGGAAATCAGAGAAATAAGATACATTTTATCGGAGTTTATTGATTCTAAACTAAAGAACATTGTGAGAGTAATTGCATTTGAAAATTAAAAAATATGTATATCTTCTGTAATTTTCCAAAAGCTTTCCACATGACTTCCTCCAAGTGAAAAGACACGTCCCTACCAAGGTTGGTCGACATATACAGTCTCCGCCAATTTAAATGCATCTTGCACTTCTCCCTCAACGAGGCAGATTACAAAAACTGTTCTGTTGAAAATACATTTCCGACGCGGGGAACAACGCTCCCCGAGTGTCTAACAAGAGGAAAAACAAGCCATGGCTGAATTGATTGTCAATTATGATAAATTCTGTTAATTACACACAGATTCTCAAGAGGCCTCTTTAGTCTGAGACTGTGGCAGAGGCATCAGCAGAGAACACAGCAGATCTGAGTGCTGTGGAGAGGGGAAAGAGTGTGTACCGATGGGTCCTCTCTACTCGGGGCAGCACAGCTGGCTGAGACAGGAATGGAAAGGAGGGAAAGGAAGTATAGAAATCTCAGTGGGGGAGTGCTATTTATCAGAATAAAACTGCTGGACCAGAGAGGAGGAAAGGAGAGGAGGAGAAGGGAGTGGAGGAGGAGGAGGAGAGGGGAGAAGAGTGGAGGAAAGAGGAAGAGGGGGAGAAGTGGAGATCACATGCTGATAGGATTTTTATTTTTTTATTATAGGCCAAACATAAATAAATAAATTAACAAATACATAGTACCGGTCAAAGGTTTGGACACACCTACTCATTCAAGGGCTTTTCTTTATTTTGACTATTTTCTACATTGTAGAATAATAGTGAAGAAATCAAAACTATAAAAAAAACACATATGGAATCATGTGGTAACCAGAAAGTGTTAAATAAATCAAAATATATTTTATATTTGAGGTTCTTCAAAGTAAACACCCTTTGCCTTGATGACAGCTTTGCACACTCTTGGCATTCTGTCAACCAGCTTCACCTGGAATGCTTTTCCAACCGTCTTGAAGGAGTTCCCACATATGCCGAGCACTTGTTGGCTGCCTTTCCTTGGAGGAGGCCAGGTCATCTGATGCAGCACTCCATCACTCTCCTTCTTGGTCAAACAGCCCTTACACAGCCTGGAGGGGTGTTGGGTCATTGTCCTGTTGAAAAACAAAATGATAGTCCCAGTAAGCGCAAACCAGATGGGATGGCGTGTCGCTGCAGAATGCTGTGGTGGCCATGCTTGTTAGGTGTGCCTTGAATTCTAAATAAATCACAGACAGTGTCACCAGAAAAGCACCCCCACACCATCACACCTTCTCTTCCATGCTTCACGGTGGGAACCACACATGCGGAGATCATCCATTCACCTTCTCTCCTGCTCACAAAGACACGGCGGTTGGTACCAAAAATCTCAAATTTGGTCTCATCAGACCAAAGGACAGATTTCCACCAGTCTAATGTCCATTGCTCATGTTTCAAGGCCCAAGCAAGTCTCTTATTTTTATTGGTGTCCTTTAGTAGTGGTTTCTTTGCAGCAATTCGACCATGAAGGCCTGATTCACGTAGTCTCCTCTGAACACTGTACGTTACTTGAACTCAAACTTGAATTTGGGCTGCAATCTGAAGCAATTATTCTAATGAATTTATCATCTGCAGCAGAGATAATTCTGGGTCTTGCTTTCCTGTGGCAGTCCTCATGAGAGCCAGTTTCATCATAGTGCACACACATACACACACACACACATGACACGACACAAAATTGTCCGTTTTTTCTATGTGACATGAAAGACAAATGTTTTAACAAAATGCTACAGTGAAAAAAGGAATGTAATTTTAAAATAATGTCAAATAAAATGTTATTGGTCGCATACACATGTTTGGCAGATGTTATTGCGGATGTAGCGACTTGCTTGTGTTCCTAGCTACAAGAGTGCAGTAATATCTAACAACACAATATTGACTAGAAAATGATTATACTGAATTATAGTACAGTACATATAAAGAAATCAGTCAATATAAATAAATTAATTAGGCCCTAATCTATTTTTTATTTTACTAGGCAAGTCAGTTAAGAACAAATTCTTATTTTCAATGAATGCCTAGGAACAGTGGGTTAACTGCCTGTTCAGGGGCAGAATGACAGATTTGTACCTTGTCAGCTCGGGTGAAATCCATGCTCATGTGAAATCCATGGGGCAGCAGGGTAGCGGCAGGGTGGGGCAGCAGGGTAGCGGCAGGGTAGCCCAGTGGTTAGAGTGTTGGACTAGTAACTGGAAGGTTGCAAGTTCAAACCCCAGAGCTGCCCTGGGTGAGCCTGGTAGGGCATAGGGCCACCCACTTGGCCCTGTTTAATCAGCTTGTTGATATGCTACACCTGTCAGGTGGATGGACCATCTTGGCAAAGGAGAAATACTCTCTAAAAAGGATGTAAACCAATTTGAGAGAAATACGTTTTTTGTGCGTATGGAACATTTCTAAAATATTTTACTTCAGCTCATGAAACACGGGACCAATACTTTACATGTTGCGTTTATATTTTTGTTCAGTATACACATATGAAGTGGGTAAAACAGTATGTAAACATTATTAAAGTGACCAGTGTTCCATGGCTATGTGCATAGGGTAGCAGCCTCTAAGGTGCAGGGTTAAGTAAGCGGGTGGTAGCCGGCTAGTGACAGTGACTAAGTTCAGGGCAGGGTACTGAGCGGGAACCGGCTAGTGGTGACTATTTAACAGTATAATGGCCTTGAGATAGAAGCTGTTTTTCAGTCTCTCGGTCCACAATCAGCTCCTTCGTTTTGTTGATGTTGAGGGAGAGGTTATTTTCCTGGCACCACTCCACCAGGGCCCTCATCTCCTCCCAGTAGTCTGTCTCGTCGTTGTTGGTAAGCAGGCCTACCACTGTTATGTCGTTTGCAAACTTGATCGAGTTGGAGACGTTCGTGGCCATGCAGTCATGGGTGAACAGGGTGTACAGGAGGCGGCTGAACACAAACCCTTGTGGGGCCCCTGTGTTGAGCATCAGCGTAGTGAATGTGTTGTTGCCTACCTTCACCACCTGGGGGCGGCCCGTCAGGAAGACCAGGACCCAGTTGCACAGGGCAGGGTTCAGACCCAGCTTACTGAGCTTCATGAAGAGCTTGGAGGGTACAATGGTGTTGAAGGCTGTAGTCAATGAACAGCATTCTTACATTGGTATTAATCTTGTCCAGATGGGATAGGGCAGTGTGCAGTGCAATGGCGATTGTGTCATCTGTGAATCTATTGGGGCGGTATACAAATTGCAGTGCGTCTAGGGTGTTGGGTAAGGTGGAGATGATATGATCCTTGACTAGCCTCTCAAGGCACTTCATGATGACAACAGTGAGTGCTACAGGGTGATAGTCATTTAGTTCAGTTACCATCACTTTATTGATTACACTTTTAGAAAAATAAGTGATATCTAGATCCTAAAAGGGTTCTTCGGCCATTTGAGAACCCTTTTTGGTTCTGAGTAGAACCCTTTTTGATTCCAGGTAATACCTATTTTGCGTTCCATGTAAAAGCTCTACATGGAACTCAAAATAGTTATAACTGGAATCAAAAAGGGTTCTCCTATGGGGACAGCCGAAGAACCCATTTGGAACCCTTTTTAATTTTTTTTACAGGAATGATGGTGGACATCTTCAAGCAAGTGGGGACAACAGACTGGGATAGCGAGAGACTGAATATGTCCGTAAACACTCCAACCAGCTGGTCCGCGCATGCTCTAATGATGCGGCTAGGGATAGCATCTGGGCCGGCAGCCCTGCGAGGGTTACCACCCTTAAGTTCACAGTCCACGGGTGCGGTGGTGGCTAGCGTCGGCGGCACTGTATTTCCCCTCGAAGTGGGTGAAGAAGGTGATTAGCTAGTCCGGGAGAAAGACGTTGGTGTTGGCGACGTGGCAGGTTTTCCCTTTATAAATTCATGATTGTCTGGAGTCCATGCCACATACTTCTCGTGTCTGAGTTGTTGAATTTTGAGTCTGTCGATAAATTGGATGTAACACTGCAAGTCTGATGAGTGGCTGTGTCTAGTGAGAGAAAGAGGGGTAGAGAAAGAGGGAGAGAGAGAGGGGAGAGGGGAAGAGAGAGACAGAGACAGAGAGAAAGAGAGTAAAGAGAGTAAGAGAGAAGGGCAGTGGCTATGCATTGACGTGGCAGTGATTAGTGACAGTATTTGTACCGAGGGCAGAAGTTGCAGTTGCTGGGTATTGTTTTCAGGTGCAGTTACTCTGGATATTAATTAAGTTGGGACAGGTTTTTGATTTTTATTGAACCTTTGTTTAACCAGGCAAGTCAGTTAAGAACAAATTCTCATTTACAATGACGGCCTAGGAAGAGTGGGTTAACTGCCAAGTTGTGGCTGGGCAGTCAAACAAAGGATAATGGTGGTGGGGAAGAATTCAGGATATAGTGATAGTGGTATAGTGCAGGTGGGTGGGGTTACTGATGGTGCTTTCAAGACAACTGGGAATTTGGAAAAAAACAAGGTCAAATCATGACGTAAGTGATTGTTATAGTGTGGACACTATATTCGGAAAGTATTCAGACTCTTTCCACATGTTGTTACAGCCTTATTCTAAAATGTATTAAATTAATATTCCTCATCAATCTAAACTCAGCAACAAAAAAAAAAAATCCATTTTCAGGACCCTGTCTATCAAAGATAATTCATAAAAATCCAAATAACCTCACAGATCTTCACTGTAAAGGGGTTTAAACACTGTTTCCCATGTTCAATGAACCATAAACAATTAATGAACATACACCTGTGGAACGGTCGTTAAGACACTAACAGCTTGGCAAGAGGCCTTTCTACTGACTCTGAAAAACACCAAAAGAAAGATGCCCAGGTCCCAACTCATCTGTGTGAATGTGCATTAGGCATGCTGCAAGGAAGCATGAGGATTGCAGATGTGGCCAGGGCATTAAATTGCAATGTCCATACTGTGAGACGCCTAAGACAGCGCTACAGGGAGACAGGACGGACAGCTGATCGTCCTCGCATTGTCAGACCACGTGTAACAACACCTGCATGGGATCGGTATGCATGTGGACCAAGAGTAACAAGAACTGTTGACCATAGTGACTCACAAAGGACTGTACAGGTACAGGGTCCGGAAGAACAAATGCGACAGTTCGGGGCTCCACAAGGCGACATCAAAGGTGAACGCCATCGCGGAAGCTCCATCCCCGCAGAACGTGAGTCAGCTGAGATCGTTCTTAGGACTAATGACGTACTATGCATAGTTTGTGCCGAACATGCTACCATGTTAAAGTCACTACATTAACTTTTGAACAAAACCAAAGAGTGGAAGTGGACAGATGTGAAAAGGGCTTCAAGAAAGTGAAAACAGCCTTAGATCAGTCAGAGGCCCTCATCCACTTCAACCCCAACTTGCAGTTGGCATCTGATGCATTGCCTTATGGCATTGGTGCTGTTGTCTCACATATCATGCCATCAGGTGAAGAAAGGCCAGTTTCTTTCGCATCACTGACCGAGATCATTTATGCACAGGTAGAGCAAGAACTGTCGATTCACACTACTGACAGACCATAGACCCCTCACCCCCATCTTTGGTCCCCACACCGGCATTCCAACGTTCGCAGCCAGCCGCATGCACCAATGGGCATCACTGTTATTACCTCACCAGTACGATATCAAGAACAGAAGGTCTGAGCAGCTTTGCAATGCAGACGGCCTCTCAAGGCTTCCCTTACCTGTCACACACACTGAGCACTCCCGAGCTGAAATCTTCTACTCCAAGGAAGTGACAAACGACCCCAGTAACATCTGTCAAAGTGAAAAAGTTCACCCACACTGATCGAGTGATGTCTGAGGCCCTGGACATTGTCACTCATGGGAAAGAAGGAGGGCTGTCGGACAGCCTAAAGCCTTGCCCGGTGAGGAGAAACGAGCTCACAGTTCAGTTTGGAAGCTTGCTATGGAGCTTTTGAGTCATCATACTGCTGCCACTGAGAAGGTAAGTGCATGAAGAACTCCATGCAGGGCACGGTGGCATGGTGCGAATGAAGGAGATTGCACGCAGCTACTTCTGGTGGCCAGGTTTGGACACAGCTATCGAAGACAGGGTCAAGTCATGTTCTGCATGGCAAAATATGAGGAACATGCCTCAGCTAGTGCCACTACATCCATGGGACTTCCAAGAATAGCCTTGGCAGTGAGTCCACATAAACTATGCAGGCCCACCGGAGGATCGTATATTCTTAGTCGTAGTCAAAGCACCCAGCAAATGGCAGGAGGTCACAGTGATGAAGAGCACCTCAGCGGAGAGAACCATCGAAGAGCTACGGTTGATCTTCAGTCGCTTCGGCTTGCCAACGCAACTCGTTAGTGATAATGACCCCCAACTGGTGTCTGAAGAGTTCTGGTCATTCATGGAAGCAAATGGAATTCAGCACATCAAGTCAGTGCCGTATCACCCTGCAACAAACGGCCTTGCTGAAAGATTTGTCCAGATGATGAAGCAAGCTTTACAATCATTTAAAGGGAACGGGTCCCTCAATAGGCGCCTAAACACCTTCCGGGTGACCGACAGAAACACCCCCCATGCTACAACCAAGTCGCACCTGCGTCATCCATGATGAAAAGACAGCTTTGCATGCGACTCGACATCCTGAGACCTCCAAAGACTAAACAAGTGGATAAACTGTTGCCAGGATCCAACTTTAGAGATGACCCATGTCAAGTGACAAACCAAGATCAGCTACTAGAGACCTACCATGACTATGATCCATCACCTAAACGTTCTGAACATGCAGCAACCTACAAATGTGGAAAGTGCTCCAGACTCACTTGAACCAGCCAGAGTGCCTACTCAGGGGTACTGTTGCACCCCAGTCTGGGCATACACCATCACCACTCAGACTCAGATACAATGTGACTGTAGACTCACTTGTATGTCATCATTAACCTGCAAGAGAAAGACGACCCCCTGAAAGGTTAAATATTTAGTTCCGACTAATCTCCGGTATTAGGGTAGAATACACCTGTCACATCAGCCTTCGCTTTGGCTCCCCCTCCTGTCCAGCTCAGGCGTTAGGCGTCGCCAGCCTTCTAGCTGCTGCCAAACCTGCTGCTGGCAAACGCCCTTCATTCATGAACCCCGGACTTGTCTCGTCATCATTACACACACCTGGATCCAATCCCCACTCTATCACTGTATATATACTCCCTCTGTCAATGTAAATGTTGCTTGTTTCCTGAGCGGAATCTCTCCTACAATTTCCTGTGTACTTTATTATTTTGCACTTTGAGTTTCATCCCACTTTTATATATATACAGTGTTTTAATAAACTCAGTAGTTCTAAAACTGTGACTGCCTCCTGCCTACTCCTCTCTACATTTGTGACAGCACCTCAGAGTTAAGTCTGGAAAATGAGGCAGTCTACGCTCTTTCCCTAGTTCAGAAAAGGTTATACTGAAAAGTTATTTTAATGACATTAAGATAACTGTTTTTTTTATATAAAATATGCAAAACAGTAAATATTTACTTTTCCTTATGAGGCATCAAAAGTAAAGGGAGAGGAATATGTTGTGCATTGATATTCTAGTTTGTCCCTTTAGGGCACCTGTAGTATCCCCTGCTAACGTACATAGGAATGATTGGAATGTTTTGTCCTGTGAAATGCATTTTGCAATAATGCAATAAGTATTTTGTTAAAGCAAATCAAGTCTGACATTTTAAAGTGGAAATTACAAACTTTAGAATCCTTTTAAAATATTGAATACAAGTGTGCAGCAACACAAGAGTGATCCAATGAAGATCCTACATCTGCACTGCGGAAAAATGATGGATGTCGAGTCACAAAAGCAGAAAATAGATAAAATAATGATTATACTGCTCTTGTCCAGGTGGGAGAGGGCAGTGTGGAGTGCAATTGAGATTGCATCATCTGTGGATCTGTTGGGGCGGTATGTGAATTGGAGTGGGTCCAAGGTGTCTAGGTTGATGGTGTTGATGTGAGCCATGACAAGCCTTTCAAAGCATTTTGTATCTACAGATGTGAGGGCGCTCGTCATTTAGACAGGTTGTCTTGCCGTTCTTGAGCACAGGGACTATAGTAGTCTGCTTTAAAAATGTAGGCATTACAGACTGGGTCAGAGAGAGGTTGAAAGAGTTTCACTGAAGACACTTGAAATTACCCTCCTCCCTATGGTAATGTATTCATATTATAGAAGACACAGAGGTCAACCGACAGAGAATGAGGGGTCAAGGGTCATTCACCTTTTTGGCTCATCTCATTGTTCCCATGGCCTGTCGCTGATCAGTCAATAGATTCAGCGATTACAGCTGACCCCATAATGGCTCCCAGATGCCGCAAGGGCACAAGATGGGGCACTATTATCAAACACCTTTGTAGACTGTGTGTGACTTAAATACAATATACTGCAATACATTCATTTGTCATTGTATGGATTTGCAATCATGGTGCTTAACTCTCCATGTAGACATGTAAATTCGCCATTTGTACTATTGCAGGACCTTGTGGAGAAGCTGATTGAATCTGACACAGTGGAAAATAAATGCCATTGTATTCCTATTGGCTGACTGTATCAGTGGCGGTCGGTGCCATTTATGATGAGGGAGAACATTCATAATTTTTATGAGCATGGCCTTATTTCTATTTCAGCATATTTGATGACTGTTATTTATATTGCATTCACCCAGCTAAATGTAACATTGCTAGGTTTAGGTTACTACATGATACTGGATTTTTCCCTATACCCATCATGAGGTTACTACAACCTAATCTACGAATTAAAGTTTACAATGCAAGTGCATAGGTCACGAGAAAAATGTGTAAAAAAGGTGATTGACAGTGACGCATTCAATACCGCCTTGCACACTTTTGCCTGCATTTAGCTGATCTAGGTTGGTATCATTTGTCCAGAAGTTGCAAATGAGAGTTTCTATTCAAGTATGTTTATCCCCGTTTCTTTCCATTTGCTTCCATTTAAGAAATGTTTTTCAACAGAATCACTGGAATGAATACACCCCTGATAACACGTAAACACAGTTCACTTTTTATAGCAGCAACATACAAACATGATCACTTTGCTCATTAATTCCTTCTCGCATCTACGCACTCTCTTCCTCCCACCTCAGTGCACAACACATCAGCTGTCTGTGACAAGGCGAAAAAAACACAACACACAGCTGGCATCGTAGTCACCATGTTAGCTAACGTCATAGTTAACATAGCCACCAGAACTAATGCGTTAGTAAACCCGCTACAATTATGCAGTACAGTGTACAATCAGTAAGCAGTTTAGCAATTACATCGGTCGGCCTGGTGGCAATAAATTAATAAAACCTAAAGCTTACCTTGACTTAGAAAAGTTCCAGTGTTGGATGACCATAGCCAGCTAGCTTACATGGTAGGCTAAAATGGTAGGCTTTTAGTAGGCTAAAATAGCTAACTGCATTTACTAGCTAAGTAAGGGAAAGTGAGAAGAAAACAAATATAGCTCTCTCTCTCTATCTCTTGCTTCTATTTAATTATGCAATAAATTAATTTGTTCAAAATTGTTAAATTATTGTCTTTCTCTGTCTTTGAGTCAACTACTCACCACATTTTATGCACAGTGGTTCTGCTAGTTGTAGCTTATGCTTTCAGTACTAGATTCATTCTCTGATCCTTCGATTGTGTATGTCTATGGAAGGGGGTGAGAACCATGCACACCTAATTTTTGTATTGAAGTCAATGTACCCAGAAGAGAACGGAAACAAGCTGTGCTCCGGCTACACTGTTGAGATTTTTGAAGACCTTCCTTGCAAAACAGTGTGTCTGAATAAATTATTTGGTGACGTGAATATATTTAGTATAGTTGTATCTAGAAAGGATCACTTTAATGTTTCACTATTTTTAGTTGTATGAAATGCAACGAGGAGAATGGTCCTCCTCTGAGGAGCCTCCACTGGTCTCTATCCATAAACCTTCAATGGCCAATGGATTCGTCAATATCAAAACAAATGTTGTTGATTTTTAAATTAAGTGGGATTATTTCCTGCAAAACCAAACAATGGGGGTTCTCATGTTGTTCCAGAAGCATACTTTGGTAATAAGGTAATGTATTTAAGAGAAGATGACTTAATTGGGCTGTTTGGCTTCGGCTAGTTGTTAGAGTGAAGTAGCTGAAGAGTCTGCTGAAGAACTCATTGAAACAGAATATAATTGAATGACTATTGTCCATCCCAAAATGGAATCATACTTACGACAACATCTTAAATACATAACACATGGATCCCATCAATGTGTCTTTACCCTATACTTATTAGATGGATTATATACATGGTTATGGATTATACACATGGTTAAACTATATGACATAATCAAACGGATAGAAGGATGGAGAGATAAGTAATCTGGTGAAATAGAGAGAACCTCTCAGGGGTCAGAATTTACCCTCTCTCCCAATCCCTCAAACACACACAGTCCTGTTGTTTATGAATCTTTTATGGCCATGGTATTTTCTTCCCTCTGCTTTCCCATGCCACTTTGCACAGACTGCCACGAAGTGTTTTCATTCCCATCGCACGGAAGCCCAGCCAAGGCCAGATCGCCACGGCCGACCTTCACTGACAAAGCCACCTTGCCGTGAAATTCCCGCTGCTGCTGCCTTTTGAAGACATATGGTGTCAAACCCTGTCTTGTCAAACTACATTCATTGAAGTGCTTCTCTTTCAAGAGCTTCACAAGAGAGGCTGAAGGAAGACAGAAAGGGAAGAAAAGAGACAGAATATCTTAACGTTTGAAGCTTGTGTGACGCTGTGGCCCAAAGACAAGTATGGATTTGACACGGTTTTAGATACACAACCATTCAAAAGTTTGGGGTCACTTAGAAATGTCCCTGTTTTTCATAGAAAAGCACATTTTGTTGTCCATTAAAATAACATCAAATTGATCATAAATACAGTGTAAATGTTACGGTGAGTGAATGAGGACCCAAAAGCGAATTAACTTAAACAGAGCTTCTTTAATAACCAAACATAGGTAGGCTCAGATAGACCGGCAGATTCCGACAGGACAGGACAAGGTTACAGCAAACATGACGATAGTCTGGTTCAGGCATGAAACACAACAAACAAGAATCCGACAAAGACAGGAGCAGAAACAGAGAGAGATATAGGGACCTAATCAGAGGGAAAAAGGGAACAGGTGGGAAAAGGGGTGGATGAGGTAGTCAGAGGAGACAAGGAACAGCTGGGGGAAAGCGGGGGAGAAAAGGTAACCTAATACGACCAGCAGAGGGAGACAGGGTGAAAGGAAAGGACAGAAAGACACAACATGACAATACATGACAGTACCCCCCCACTCACCGAGCGCCTCCTGGCGCACTCGAGGAGGAAACCTGGCGGCAACGGAGGAAATCCTCGATCAGCGCACGGTCCAGCACGTCCCGAGAGGGAACCCAACTCCTCTCCTCAGGACCGTACCCCTCCCAATCTACGAGGTACTGGTGACCACGGCCCGAGGACGCATGTCCAAAATCCTGCGGACCCTGTAGATGGGTGCGCCCTCGACAAGGATGGGGGGGGGGGGGGGGGGAGACGAGCGGGGGCGCGAAGAACGGGCTTGATACAGGAGACATGGAAGACCGGGTGGACGCGACGAAGGTATCGCGGAAGAAGAAGTCGAACTGCGACAGGATTAATGACCCGAGAAATACGGAACGGACCAATGAACCGCGGGGTCAACTTGCGAGAAGCCGTCTTAAGGGGAAGGTTCTGAGTTGAGAGCCAAACTCTCTGACCGCGACAATATCTAGGACTCTTAGTTCTACGCTTATTAGCAGCCCTCACAGTCTGCGTCCTATAACTGCAAAGTGCAGACCTGACCCTCTTCCAGGTGCGCTCGCAACGTTGGACAAAAGCCTGAGCGGAGGGGACGCTGGACTCGGCGAACTGAGATGAGAACAGCGGAGGCTGGTACCCGAGGCTACTCTGAAAAGGAGATAGCCCGGTCGCAGACGAAGGAAGCGAGTTGTGGGCGTATTCTGCCCAGGGGAGCTGTTCTGACCAAGACGCAGGGTTGCGAAAAGAAAGACTGCGTAAGATGCGACCAATAGTCTGATTAGCCCGTTCTGCTTGACCGTTAGACTGGGGGTGAAAGCCGGAAGAGAGACTGACGGAAGCCCCAATCAAACGGCAAAACTCCCTCCAAAATTGAGACGTGAATTGCGGACCTCTGTCCGAAACGACGTCTGACGGAAGGCCATGAATTCTGAAAACATTCTCGATGATGATTTGTGCCGTCTCTTTAGCAGAAGGAAGCTTAGCAAGGGGAATGAAATGAGCCGCCTTAGAGAACCTATCGACAACCGTAAGAATAACAGTCTTCCCCGCTGACGAAGGCAGTCCGGTGACAAAATCTAAGGCGATGTGAGACCACGGTCGAGAGGGAATGGGAAGCGGCCTGAGACGGCCGGCAGGAGGGGAGTTACCGGACTTAGTCTGCGCGCAGACCGAACAAGCAGCCACGAAACGACGCGTGTCATGCTCCCGGGTGGGCCACCAAAAACGCTGGCGAATGGAAGCAAGCGTACCCCGAACGCCAGGGTGGCCGGCTAACTTGGCAGAGTGAGCCCACTGAAGAACGGCCAGACGAGTAGGAACGGGAACGAAAAGAAGGTTCCTAGGACAAGCGCGCGGCGACGGAGTGTGAGTCAGCGCTTGCTTTACCTGCCTCTCAATTCCCCAGACAGTCAACCCGACAACACGCCCCTCAGGGAGAATCCCCTCGGGGTCAGTGGAGGCTACTGAAGAACTGAAGAGACGAGATAAAGCATCAGGCTTGGTGTTCTTAGAGCCCGGACGATAAGAAATCACGAACTCGAAACGAGAGAAAAACAGCGCCCAACGCGCCTGACGCGCATTAAGTCGTTTGGCAGAACGGATGTACTCAAGGTTCCTATGGTCAGTCCAAACGACAAAAGGAACGGTCGCCCCCTCCAACCACTGTCGCCATTCGCCTAGGGCTAACCGGATGGCGAGCAGTTCGCGGTTTCCCACATCATAGTTACGTTCCGACGGCGACAGGCGATGAGAAAAATACGCGCATGGGTGGACCTTGTCGTCAGAGAGGGAGCGCTGAGAAAAAATGGCTCCCACGCCCACCTCTGACGCGTCAACCTCGACAACGAACTGTCTAGAGACGTCAGGTGTAACAAGGATAGGAGCGGATGTAAAACGATTCTTGAGGAGATCAAAAGCTCCCTGGGCGGAAACGGACCACTTAAAGCACGTCTTGACAGAAGTAAGGGCTGTGAGAGGAGCTGCCACCTGACCGAAATTACGGATGAAACGACGATAGAAGTTCGCGAAGCCGAGAAAGCGCTGCAGCTCGATGCGTGACTTAGGGGCGGGCCAATCAATGACAGCTTGGACCTTAGCGGGATCCATCTTAATGCCTTCAGCGGAAATAACAGAACCGAGAAATGTGACGGAGGAGGCATGAAAAGTGCACTTCTCAGCCTTCACAAAAAGACAATTCTCTAAAAGGCGCTGGAGGACACGTCGAACGTGCTGAACATGAATCTGGAGTGACGGTGAAAAAATCAGGATATCGTCAAGGTAAACGAAAACAAAGATGTTCAGCATGTCTCTCAGGACATCATTGACTAATGCCTGAAAGACAGCTGGAGCGTTAGCGAGGCCGAAAGGAAGAACCCGGTATTCAAAGTGCCCTAACGGAGTGTTAAACGCCGTCTTCCACTCGTCCCCCTCCCTGATGCGCACGAGATGGTAAGCGTTACGAAGGTCCAACTTAGTGAAAAACCTGGCTCCCTGCAGGATCTCGAAGGCTGAAGACATAAGAGGAAGCGGATAACGATTCTTCACTGTTATGTCATTCAGCCCTCGATAATCTATGCAGGGGCGCAGAGACCCGTCCTTCTTCTTGACAAAAAAAAAACCCCGCTCCGGCGGGAGAGGAGGAGGGGACTATGGTACCGGCGTCAAGAGCTACAGACAAATAATCCTCGAGAGCCTTACGTTCGGGAGCCGACAGAGAGTATAGTCTACCCCGGGGGGGAGTGGTTCCCGGAAGGAGATCAATACTACAATCATACGACCGGTGTGGAGGAAGAGAGGTGGCCCTGGACCGACTGAACACCGTGCGCAGATCGTGATATTCCTCCGGCACCCCTGTCAAATCACCAGGCTCCTCCTGTGAAGAAGAGACAGAGGAAACAGGAGGGATAGCAGACATTAAACATTTCACATGACAAGAGACGTTCCAGGAGAGGATAGAATTACTAGACCAATTAATGGAAGGATTATGACAAACTAGCCAGGGATGGCCCAAAACAACAGGTGTAAAAGGTGAACGAAAAATTAAAAAAGAAATGGTTTCGCTATGATTACCAGAAACAGTGAGGGTTAAAGGTAGCGTCTCACGCTGAATCCTGGGGAGAGGACTACCATCCAGGGCGAACAAGGCCGTGGACTCCCTTAACTGTCTGAGAGGAATGTCATGTTCCCGAGCCCAGGTCTCGTCCATAAAACAGCCCTCCGCCCCAGAGTCTATTAAGGCACTGCAGGAAGCTGACGAACCGGTCCAGCGTAGATGGACCGACAAGGTAGTGCAGGATCTTGAAGGAGAGACAGGCGTAGTAGCGCTCACCAGTAGCCCTCCGCTTACTGATGAGCTCTGGCTTTTACTGGACATGAAGTGACAAAATGACCAGCAGAACCGCAATAGAGACAGAGGCGGTTGGTGATTCTCCGTTCCCTCTCCTTAGTCGAGATGCGGATACCTCCCAGCTGCATAGGCTCAGCTCCCGAGCCGGCAGAGGAAGATGGTAGTGATGCGGAGAGGGGGGCAACGGAGAGCGCGAGCTCCTTTCCACGAGCTCGGTGACGAAGATCAACCCGTCGCTCAATGCGAATAGTGAGTTCAATCAAGGAATCCACGCTGGAAGGAACCTCCCGGGAGAGAATCTCATCCTTTACCTCTGCGCGGAGACCCTCCAGAAGACGAGCGAGCAAGGCCGGCTCGTTCCAGCCACTGGAGGCAGCAAGAGTGCGAAACTCAATAGAGTAGTCTGTTATGGATCGATTGCCTTGACATAGGGAAGACAGGGCCCTGGAAGCCTCCTCCCCAAAAACAGATCGATCAAAAACCCGTATCATCTCCTCCTTAAAGTCCTGATACTGGTTAGTACACTCAGCCCTTGCCTCCCAGATTGCCGTGCCCCACTCACGAGCCCGTCCAGTAAGGAGAGATATGACGTAGGCGACACGAGCAGTGCTCCTGGCGTAAGTGTTGGGCTGGAGAGAAAACACAATATCACACTGGGTGAGGAACGAGCGGCATTCAGTGGGCTCCCCAGAGTAACACGGCGGGTTATTGATTCTGGGCTCCGGAGATTCGAAAGCCCTGGAAGTGGCCGGTGGATCGAGGCGGAGATGGTGAACCTGTTCTGTGAGGTTGGAGACTTGGGTGGCCAGGGTCTCAACGGCATGTCGAGCAGCAGACAATTCCTGCTCGTGTCTGCCTAGCATCGCTCCCTGGATCCCGACGGCTGAGTGGAGAGGATCCGAAGTCGCTGGGTCCATTCTTGGTCGGATTCTTCTGTTACGGTGAGTGAATGAGGACCCAAAAGCGAATTAACTTAAACAGAGCTTCTTTAATAACCAAACATAGGTAGGCTCAGATAGACCGGCAGATTCCGACAGGACAGGACAAGGTTACAGCAAACATGACGATAGTCTGGTTCAGGCATGAAACACAACAAACAAGAATCCGACAAAGACAGGAGCAGAAACAGAGAGAGATATAGGGACCTAATCAGAGGGAAAAAGGGAACAGGTGGGAAAAGGGGTGGATGAGGTAGTCAGAGGAGACAAGGAACAGCTGGGGGAAAGCGGGGGAGAAAAGGTAACCTAATACGACCAGCAGAGGGAGACAGGGTGAAAGGAAAGGACAGAAAGACACAACATGACAATACATGACAGTAAACATTGTTAATGTTGTAAATGATTATTGTAGCGGGAAACAGATGATTTTTAATGCTTTAAAAATATATATATATATTTCACCTTTATTTTACCAGGTAGGCTAGTTGAGAACAAATTGTCATTTACAACTACTACCTGGCCAAGATAAGGCAAAGCAGTGTGACACAGACAGCAACACAGAGTTACACATGGAGTAAACAATAAACAAGCCAATAACACAATAAACAAGTCGATGACACAGTAGAAAAAAAGAAAATCTATATACATTGTGTGCAAAAGGCATGAGGAGGTAGGCAATAAATAGGCCATAGTAAAGAATAATTACAATTTAGAAGATTAACACTGGAGTGATAAATTAGCAGATTATGTGCAAGTAGAGATACTGGTGTGCAAAAGAGCAGAAAAGTAAATAAAATGAAAACAGTATGGGGATGAGGTAGGCAGATTGGGTCGGCTATTTACAGAGGGACTATGTACAGCTGCAGCGATCGGTTGGCTGTTCAGATAGCTGATGTAAAGTTGGTGAGGGAAATAAAAGTCTCCAACTTCAGCGATTTTTGCAATTCGTTCCAGTCACTGGCAACAGAGAACTGGAAGGAAAGGCGACCAAATGAGATGTTGGCTTTGGGGATGATCAGTGAGATATACCTGCTGGAACGGGTGCTACGGGTGGGTGCCGTTATCGTGACCAGTGAACTGAGATAAGGCGGAGCTTTACCTAGCATAGACTTATAGATGGGGCAGCAGGGTAGCCTAGTGGTTAGAGCGTTGAACTAGTAACTGAAAGGTTGCAAGTTCATATCCCCGAGCTGATAAGGTACAAATCTGTTGTTCTGCCCCTGAACAGGCAGTTAATCCACTGTTCCTAGCCCATCATCGAAAATGAAGATTTAGTTCTTAACTGACTTGCCTAGTTAAATAAAGGTAAACAAATAAAAATAGATGACCTGGAGCCAGTGGGTCTGGCGACGAATATGCAGCGAGGGCCAGCCAAGTAGAGCATACAGCTCGCAGTGGTGGGTGGTATAAGGTGATTTGGTAACAAAACGGATGGCCCTGTTATAGACTGCATCCAGTTTGCTGAGTAGAGTATTGAAAGCTATTTTGTAGATGACATCGCCGAAGTCGAGGATCGGAAGGATAGTCAGTTTTACTAGGGTAAGTTTGGCGGCGTGAGTGAAGGAGGCTTTGTAGCAAAATAGAAAGCAGATTCTAGATTTGATTTTGAATTGGAGATGTTCAATATGAGTCTGGAAGGAGAGTTTACAGTCTAACCAGATACCTAGGTATTTATAGTTGTCCACATATTCTAGGTCGGAACCGTCCAGGGTAGTGATGTTAGTCGGGCGGGCGGGTGCGGGCAGCGAACGGTTGAAAAGCATGCATTTGGTTTTACTAGCGTTTAAGAGCAGTTGGAGGCCACTGACGGAGTGTTGTATGGCATTGAAGCTCGTTTGGAGGTTAGTTAGCACAGTGTCCAAGGAAGGGCCAGAAGTATACAGAATGGTGTCGTCTGCGTAGAGATGGATCAGGGAATCACCCGCAGCAAGAGCGGCATCATTGATATATACAGAGAAAAGAGTCGGCCCGAGATTTGAACCCTGTGGTACCCCCATAGAGACTGCCAGAGGTCCGGACAACATGCCTTCCAATTTGACACACTGAACTCTGTCTGCAAAGTAGTTGGTGAAGCCCAAAGTAGTTGGTGAAGTAGATATAATTTTTTGGGGAAAAAAGCAGGTAGATGAGATTTTTAATGGTATACCTACATAGGCGTACAGAGGCCCATTATCAGCAACCATCACTTATGTGTTCCAATGGCACGTTGTGTTAGCTAATCCAAGTCGATCATTTTAAAAGGCTAATTGATCATTAGAAAACCATTTTGCAATTAAGTTAGCACAGCTGAAAACTGTTGTGCTAATTAGAAGCAATAAAACTGGACTTCTTTAGTATCTAGAGCATCGGCATTTGTGGGTTCGATTACAGGCTCAAAATGGCCAGAAACAAAGACCTTTCTTCTGAAACTCGTCAGTCCATTTTGGTTCTGAGAAATGAAGGCTATTCCATGCGAGAAATTGACAAGACACTGAAAATCTTGTACAACGCTGTGTACTACTCCCTTCACAGAACAGCGCAAACTGTCTCTAACCAGAATATAAAGAGGGGGAGGCCCCGGTGCACAACTGAGCAAGAGGACAAGTACATTAGAGTGTCTAGTTTGAAAAACAGACGCCTCACAAGTCCTCAACTGGCAGCTTCATTAAATAGTACCCGCAAAACACCAGTCTCAATGTCAGCGGTGACTCTGGGATGCTGGTCTTATTTTTTAATTAAGCTTAATTAAGCTTTTTTTTATTTTCTTTTTTACAATGACAGCTTACTAGGGAACAGTGGGTTAACTGTTCAGGGGCAAAACAACAGATTTTTACCTTGTCATCTTGGGGATTTGATCCAGCAACCTTTTGGGAACTGGCCCAATGCTCTAATCACTAGGATACCTGCTGCCGCATCTTCTAGGCAGAGTTGCAAAGAAAAAGCCATATCTCAAAGCTTAAGATGGGCGGGCAAAAGAACACAGACACTGGACAGAGGAATTCTGCCTAGAAGGCCAGCATCCCAGAGTTGCCACTTCACTGTTGACTTAGAGACTGATGTTTTGCGGGTGCTATTTATTTAACCTTTTAATGTATGCTGTAGCGAAAAGATTTACCTTCAATGGAACTAAGGGGACTAGCCCAAACCATGAAACACAGCCACAGATCATTATTACTCGTCCACCAAACCTTAAGGTTGATTCTATGCATTCAGGCAGGTAGCACTTTCCTGGCATGCGCCAAGCCTAGATTTGTCCGTTGGATTGCCAGATGGTGAAGCATGATTCATCACTCCAGAAAACACGTTTCCACTCTTCCAGAGTCCAATGGCGGCAAGCTTTACATCACTCCAGTCGACACTTGGCTTTGCACACGGTGATCTTCCATGAAGCTCCCGATGAACAGTCATTGTGCTGACATTGCTTCCAAAGGCAGTTTGGAACTCGGCAGTGTTTTAAGAACCGGATCGTACCCCGTAACAAAGAGGGAGACAATGCGGAGATAAAGGAATAACACAAATATTTTTGTTAAGTAAAGTAAACTTGTAGTCAGTAGTGGATGTGTGCATACATGGTGATAATGAGGGGTGTTAAAAGGTGCCAAAATAAACAAACAGAAAACAGGCCCAAAAACAAAAAGAACAGTGTGTCTGCGTGGAGAGAGTCTCGTTGATGTATGGGGGGGAAGGTGTGCCCCATTTAGCTGATGACCCTCCCAGCTCCACCCACCAACATCCTTTTAAGGAAAACAAGAGCAGAGAGAAGGATGGAGCAGAAAGAATCCTCCATAAAACCGGGGACCACCGAGGACCCCGGAACACCACACCAACCAGAAAACTGGAAAAGTATATTTCAAAAAAGATATGTACATCAACACAACCAAAATACTGCCCTGGTTAAAGCTGCCCTACTGCCCCAAACAACCTCGTCCTCCCCAGACCAGACTAACCTTTGCACACAGGAAAAAAAAAATGAGGACAGCAGGGAACAGATGGCAAGAGTGACAGGACAACACAAAACAACACAAAATAAACAGTGGCTGGGTCGTTCTGACTTGCATACGTCACAACACTCAGGCACAATGAGTATGAGAAAATGCGTGTTCACCAGTATCTGCATAAACCACCACGTCTTCCAGATAAACAGTGCTCCCGACAAGACCGGAAACAACCCTATTCATTAGCTGCTGAAAAGTGACAGGTGCTTTATGCAGGCCGAATCTCATAACCGGATACAAGTAGATACAGGAGGGCGCAGTAAAGGCAGAGATTTTGTGTGCCCTACACATCAGTGGCACCTCCAATAGCCCTTTAACAGGTCAAACGTTCTCACAACTTTCGCTGCTCCAACCTGATCAAAGCAGTCCTCTGTCCGAGGCTTAATGACACTGTTTACCTTATGGTAGTCTGTACAAAATCTGTTTGTCCCTTCTGGTTTACCAACCAAGATGCAGGGAGAAGCCCAGCTGGAGAAAGAAGGCTCTGCAATATCATTTTCCAGCATGTACATGATCTCAGCATCCAGACAACTACGTTTCTCTGAAGAAACTCTATAGAACCGTTGACAGATGGGTTCAGCAGTCCCATCATCAATATCATGTTCTATTAGGCGTAGGCGTGTAGGCGTATCAGAAAACAAAACTGGAAAACTCTGAATCAGACCGCCTGGCCTATCAGTAGGTAGATGAGTGAGAAAGCGATCCAAAACATCCAGTTGCTCTGAATTCTTCAATCTGCCCTGCAGTACACAATTGTTGGGACCAGAGACATCCTCCTCACCATGCACGGACACAGCATGAAAAAAAATCATTGATGTAACAGTAACAGCGTAACAGGGTATTTACATGGCCCAGTTGGTGCATTTTCTTCCGTTCCGGAGTGGCAATTAGATAGTTTTGCTCAGTGCACTGGTGGACAACCGTACATGGACCTTGACACTTGGCTTGAAAAGGAGAACCAACAATTGACAGCAGAGCAAGGCTCTGGTCACCTGGACTAAAATGATGAGGCTCAGCTCGCCGATCAAATATTCCTTCCATCCTCCCCTGTGACGATGAAAGCTTCTTTTTAGTCATCTCACCAGCGGCGTACAGGTGTCGCCGGAAATCACACACATGAGATAACAGAGACCTAGGTGGCTTGGGAGACTTCCAATCAACCTGGAGCACCGCTAGAAGCCCATACAAGCAATGTACAAACACTAGGTAATTTGAACTGAAACCTGTGCTCTCCTGTGAAACCTCCCTGGCGGCTAACTGTAACTATGGTAACCCCTCCTCCCAATCCTTATCCATCTCAGTACAATAAGCTCTCAACAAAGACTTGTGTTTGATGGAAACATTCCAGTGCTCCTTGACTCTGTGCATGATAGACTCTAGCCAAATTGTGTTTAATATGCAGCAGTTGGAGAACCTGACCAAAAAGATTAGAGGTGAAATTACAACCTTGATCACTTTGAATAACATTAGGGATTCCAAACAGCGAGATAAACCGAGGCAAAGAATTTAGCACAGACTTAGCCGTGAAACCCGGAGAAGATAGGCAGCAGGAAACCTAGCGGTCTGACACGTCAGAGTGAACAGGTAACTACTACCATTCTTAGAACGAGGCAGAGGACCAACAAATTCAACAATCAGATACTCAAAAGGTTGGCTGACTACAAGAATAGGAAACAGCGCTATTGGATTAATAGCTTGATTATGTTTACCCATTAATTGACAGATGTGACAGGTTTTGATGAACGCAGAAACATCCCTCTTTAATCTAGGCCAAAAGAAATGTCTCAGTATGCGATAGTAGGTTTTCCTCACGCCCAGATATCCAACAACATCGTTGTGGGAAGTTTTCAACACCAACTCACGAAACTTAACTGGTACAACAATCTGACTAATAGCCTCCCCCACAAAACAACTACCCATTTTCTCATCAGGACATTATCCTGCAGAAAATAGCCATGGGCAACATTTCCAAATTGTTCCATAGGCACAATTTGGTTACACAACTCTTCTAATGTGGGGTCAGCCCACTGCGCCTTGATTAGATCGGACTGGAGCACAGATAACGGGATAACAGGGAAAGTAGTGACAGGTTTCTTTGTAACATTATCGTTAGCCAGCGCAGTGACCAGGTCGCCAGAGAACTTAGGAAAATCTGTGCGCTCTCATTGGGAATCCCAACAAACGACGGCTTAATGGAAACCACTAGAGGTGGAGACACGACAGTCCATACGCTCACCAGCCAAGTTATTTCACAGTATGACGTTGATACCCTCAAAAGACAACAAAGGACGCACCCCTACAACAACCTTGCCTTTCACCAGAATCAAACATCAGTTTATGCAATAGAACTGACAGAGTGTTCAACCCCCAACACTATTCCCCAAATCAGTCTCAGCAGCGAAGGGTAACACAGACTCGTACGCAAATTACTCAGAGGCACCTGTGTCATTCAAACTAGCGGTTATGCTGCGTGCTATATATATTGTGTATTACCCGTGTCGGTCAACAAGGTTTATTCTTGTGCCATTGTTTGGTGTTTTTGTATACGTGTTTGTGTTGGGTGTATAAAAAATCCCCTACTGTGTATTCCTGTGACTGTCTCCAAAATCCTTTATACAGTTGAAGTCGGAAGTTTACATACACTTAGGTTGGAGTCATTAAAACTAGTTTTTCAACCACTCCACAAATTTCTTGTTAATTAACAAACTATAGTTTTGGCAAGTCGGTTAGGACATCTACCTTGTGCATGACGAGAGTCATTTTTCCAACAATTGTTTACAGACAGATTATTTCACTTATTATTTGATGTATCACAATACCAGTGGGTCAGAAGTGTACATACACTTGACAGTTGACTGTGCCTTTAAACAGCTTGGAAAATTCCAGAAAATTATGTCATGGCATTAGAAGCTTCTAATAGGCTAATTGACTAAATTTGAGTCAATTGGAGGTGTACCTGTGGATGTATTTCAAGGCCTACCTTCAAACTCATTGCTTTGTTGCTTGACATCATGGGAAAATCAAAAGAAATCAGCAAAGACCTAAAATAAATGGTAGAACTCCACAAGTCTGGTTCATCCTTGGGAGAAATGTCCAAATGCCTGAAGGTACCATGTTCATCATGTACAAACAATAGTACTCAAGTATAAACACCATGGGACCATGCAGCCGTCCTACCGCTCACAAAGGAGATGCGTTCTGTCTCCTAAAGATGAACATACTTTGGTGTGAAAAGTGCAAATCAATCCCAGAACAACAGCAAAGGACCGTGTGAAGATGCTGGAGGAAACAGGTACAAAAGTATCTATATCCACAGTAAAATGAGTCCAGTATGACATAACCTGAAAGGCCGCTTAGCAAGGAAGAAGCCACTGCTCCAAAACCGCCATAAAAAAAGCCAGACTACGGTTTGCAACTGCACATGGGGACAAAGATCGTTCTTTTTGGAAAAATGTCCTCTGGTCTGATGAAACAACAATAGAACGGGTTGGCCATAATGACCATCATTATGTTTGGAGGATAAAGGGGGATGCTTGCAAGCCGAAGAACACCATCCCAACCATGAAGCATGGGGGTGTCAGTATCATGTTATGGGGGTGCTTTGCTGCAGGAGGGACAGGTGCACTTCACAAAATAGACGGTATCACGAGGAAAATATGTGGATATATTGAAGCAACATCTCAAGACATCAGTCAGGAAGTTAAAGCTTGGTCGCAAATGGATCTTCCAAATAGACAATGACCCCAAGCATACTTCCAAAGTTGTGGCAAAATGACCTAAGGACAACAAAGTCAAGGTATTGGAGTGGCCATCACAAAGCCCTGACCTCAATCCAAAACAAAATGTGTGGGCAGAACTGAAAATGCGAGCAAGGAGGCCTACAAACCTGACTCAGTTACACCAGCTCTGTCAGGAGAAATGGGCCAAAATTCACCCAACTTATTGTGGGAAGCATGTAGAAGGCTACTTGAATCGTTTGACCAAAGTTAAACAATTTAAAGGCAATGCTACCAAATACTAATTGAGTGTCTGTAAACTTCTGACCCACTGGGAATGTGATGAAAGAAATAAAAGCTTAAATAAATCGTTCTCTCTGCTTGTCATGTATTGTCATGTTGTGTCCTGTTCCTGTTCTTTCTCTTCACCCTGTCTCCCTCTGCTGGTCGTATTAGGTTACCTTTTCTTCCCCTCTTTCCCCCAGCTGTTCCTTGTCTTCTTTAACTACCTCGTTCACCCCTTTTCCCACCTGTTCCCTTTTTCCCTCTGATTAGGTCTCTATATCTCTCTCTGTTTCTGCTTCTGTCTTTGTCGGATTCTCGTTTGTGTTACTCATGCCTGAACCAGACTATCGTCGTGTTTGCTGCAACCTTGTCCTGTCCTGTCGGAATCTGCCTGTTCAGCTAACCTTGTCCTGTCCTGTCGGAATCTGCCTGTCCATCTGAGCCTACGTGTGTTTCGTCATTAAAGAAACTCTGTTTTGTTAATTCGCTTTTGGGTCCTCATTCACGCACCTGACACTGCTATTATTCTGACATTTCACATTCTTAAAATAAAGTGGTGATCCTAACTGGCCTAAGACGGGGAATTTTTACTTGAATTAAATGTCAGGAATTGTGAAAAACTGAGTTTAAATGTATTTGGCTAAGTTGTATGTAAACTTCTGACTTCAACTGTATGTATTGTAGGCAGGTCTACATTATTTGGACGTGTTAAACCCCCTCCATTGTGCTACATGTGTCCATGCTCATCATAAAACAGGATATGAGAACCTCTGTGAATACCGGCGAACCTCGTATTTCTACGTTTATTTTCTTGTAACAATGTTTTGTTTTCCGTTTCTTTCTTTTTTTAACCCCGTAGGCCTCCGTAGGCTACCCTTACCCTAGGCCTACTATACCCAAAGGCTGTTTCAACTGCAGTGAGTCATGTCTTTTTTTATCCTGACGATTTTACGATATCATTACATTTGACATTTATTTGTTGTTAAAACAAAAATAGATTGCTTGTTTTTCGTTTCATTTATTAAAACCAAACTTATGAGCATGAATTACCTTCCTGGTTTTATGGTGACTGTGTTTGTGGCGCACATACAATGCAACTTCTAGAGATGTGTGAATGCGATCAGATCTGTGAGATGGTTCCCATTATGTTCATAAATCTGGAGAGAAACATCCATCTGCTGAAGTCTAGAAAACATATTGCATGTAACAGACCGTTACATGACCTACAGCATGGTCAACCATGTTAGAGGAAACTGTCTTTCAGTATTTGTTTCATTAGTCTATTGTTGACACATTTTCCATTACGAAAACCCTGTCATGCACACACACACAAACACACACTGTAAAACAAGCATGCACACACACATACTGTATCAGGGTTCAGGTCAATTCGGAATTTCAACCCATGAATTTAATTTCAAATTATGAATTGTACTCAGACCACAGGAAGTAGAATTTGAATCCAAAGCAATAACAGTTTTTTCCAACTGCTTACACATAAAATCTTTTCATGTCACATGGTTTTTGAAACCTCTCACTTAAAGTGCAAAACTACACACCAAATATCCAAAACCATAAGCTATTTCTCAACCTTTGACTCAGTTGTCAATTGCATAAAACACTTTTTTCAAAACACTACACACAATTCTCTACCTAAAACACAAAAATCTAACAGAAAGGGACTTGCTTTCCTTTTCCAAAACACAACCAATCAAAATGCTACACTTATTCACCAGGTCACACACACACACTCCTCACATGTGCAAACACTAATAGCTTAACTGATCACTAACCAATCACTGCTTTACTGTAGTATAGGCCTATAAATATGTCAAAGGTCAGATTACCTGTTTTGAACAATGGATGCCAACAATGGACAGAGAGCAAGAGGAGTAGGAGGGAGAGGAAGAGGAAGAAGAGGATGAGGGCAAAGAAGAGAAGGAAGGAGAGCCATCTCTGATGAGATTAGGGCAACAATTGTTGATCATGTGATCAACCACTGTTTGACCATGAGAGAGGCTGGACTGAGAGTCCAGCCCAACTTGAGTCGATTTACAGTGGCGTCCATAATTCGACCCTTCAGAAATGAGAACAGGTATGCAACTATCTAATGACTATTTTAGCATTACAGTTATGTACTGTAAAATTCGTATGACTGCATAGTATTGCATAAACATTTGTAACTCTAAGCCATCCATTTACTGCACTGCATTGAATGAATGAGGTTGGTTATCATGCTGTACTAAATTTTTTTGTACATTGTTTACAGTTCCTATGCTGAACACATACTGTGTTTGAATTCTGTACAGAGTGGAAAGGCAAAGACATCATGGAGGATGAGGATGCTTGTTTACAGATGTACAAGAGACTGCAATTATAAATATGGTTTTGGCCAACAAGGCAAATTAGGATTCGAGAGATAAGAGAGCATATCTTGAAGAATGACACCATATTTAACAACATCAATGCTGTAAGCCTGTCGACCATACAACGCATCCTCCAACGGCACTGAGTGACGATGAAACAACTTTACAAGGTGCCATTTGAGAGAAACTCTGACAGTCAAGAATATGCGACATGACTTCCAGTACTTCAGACATACCATATTTACTCATCTGTACATCCTTTTGTCTGTTACAGAGAGTATTGGAGCTGGATGCCCATGTAATTCACCATGAATTTATTTATGTGGATGAGGTTGGCTTCAACCAACCTCACCAAAACCAGGCGCCGCGGAAGAAATGTAATAGGACAGAGGGCATTTACCAATGTCCCCGGACAGCGTGGGGGTAATATAACTGTGTGTGCTGCCATCACTCAAAATGGGGTCCTCCATCACAATGCCACACTGGGTCTGTACAACACCGGCCATATGCTCACTTTTCTGGATGCAATTTACACAATGCTTGTCCCTGATCCAGATCAGGAGCCTGCTAGATTAGTGGTTTTATGGGACAATGTTAGTTTTCACCGGGCTGTTCTGGTCCAAAACTGCTTTGCCACCCATCCGCAATTTGTAGTTTTGTACCTACCCCCATATTCACCTTTTCTAAATCCCATAGAGGAATTCTTCTTGTCACGGCACTGGAAAGTGTATGATCGCCAACCCTATGCCCACATGCCGCTTTTCCAGGCAATGGAGGACGCATGTGGGGACATAGAGGTTGCCTCTGTCCAAGGTTGGATACGCCATGCTAGGAGATACTTCCCTCCATGTGGGGACATAGAGGTTGCCTCTGTCCAAGGTTGGATACGCCATGCTAGGAGATACTTCCCTCGATGTGGGGACATAGAGGTTGCCTCTGTCCAAGGTTGGATACGCCATGCTAGGAGATACTTCCCTCGATGTTTGGCAAGAGAAAACGTATCTTGTGATGTGGACAAAGTATTGTGGCCAGACCCAGGCCGGAGAAGAGATGAAGGGTAGTGGTGACTGCCCCCCCCCTACCAATTCCTGGACTGTCCCCCCGGGACCCCACACACACAATTGTGTTCTTTACTGTATTCTAAAGAACATACTTTTGGTTTGAATATGTTTATGGTTTTGTTGTATGCTACTGTATACAACAGTAATGTTTGGCCGAATAAATATTTTCTGTTTCTACATTGCATTGGTCTTTACAGTGTACTTGTTACCCCTCTCAGCAGATTACTTTCACTGTAGAACATTGTATTGGTGTTTACAGTGTACTTGTTACCCCTCTCAGCAGATTACTTTCACTGTAGAACATTGTATTGAAATGTAGATATAAGCCTATGAAAGACCAAAGAGCTTTAGATTTAGAACAACAGTGTTTACATGGTATATCCAAAAATGTACTATTATGAAAGCAGTGTTTGTCATTTGATGCAAATGCTTCATTCTGACATGTGTTTATGGCATTTTGAATGCAGTGTTACATTTTGAAGGAGATGAGGCATTTTGCATTAGCAGTTTTGGGAATTGTGTTTTGAAAAAAAAGGAGCGTTTTGAAAACGTGTGTAAGCAGTTGGAAAAAACCATCAAATAATTTCAGTCTCATTCCTTTGACAAATCTTTTAACAAAAGCATGTGCCACTTATTACTGTAAAGAATACAGATACCAATCCAAATATTATCTTGATAACATCTCAAACATGCCCCATAGTATTTGTTTTTAATTTTGGCATTACATTAGGTTGATCACTTCCATTTGGATTGCTTGATGCATTATGGGAAATGTATGTAGTTTCTTTCAAAGGTTTCAAAGTATCTTAGAATATATCCAGACTACTGTAATTTATTTAAAATTCATTTAAGGAGAAGATTTAAAAATAAAAATAAAAATCCTCCATATGTTAATAGTATTGATCACCATATGTCAAAATAAATGTGTGTAGAATATATTAACCATTTAAATGTAATTGTATTGTTTAATTAAATTGCTTCCTTAAATTGCTTCGCAACTCAATTCAGAAATGGCCCCAACCCTGACACATACACACACGTAATCCATAGGGTAAGCCTTGTGTCTCGTTGACCAGGTCTTATTTGGTCCTGCATTATTGAGTAGCTCTCAGTCCACGAGGTACTGTAGTAGGCCTGCAGTGGTGGAAAAAGTAACCAATTTTCATACTTGAGTAAAAGTAAAGATACCTTAGAAAATTACTCAAGTGAAAGTCACCCAGTAAAATACTTGAGTAAAAGTCTAAGGTTTTAAATGCACTTAAGTATCAAAAGTAGAAGTATAAATAATGTAATAATTCAATTGTTTAAGCACAATTTTGAAAACAGGGCACGGTTTGTCAAAACACTACACACAATTAGCACAACTGTACACCAAAGTAGCACAACACTTCAGATCATTTGCAAAATGGAACACTTGTCAAAACTATACACGACTTCATAAAAATAATATTTTGTTACCATACGAAACACACACTTCATATGACTTCAATCTTTTTGAACCAGTTACACACTGCTGTTGCTAACCTAAAACACTTTTAGCAAGTCTAATTGTCAGTGATTAGAGCACTGTAAATGAAGTATACAGAAAGTGCAACTACACAAACACTACACAAGACCAATGCTGCAGACTGACGAAAATATCATTTATTTCTCACCATGTACCCAAATCTGTCAACATGTCAACATGGAGAATCACAAAACATGTCCCAGCTTTCATGCTACTACAGTAGTGTGCATAACACTTAGCTCAGCAAACAGACAAACGTAAAATACTGTATCCAGTACAGGTTACAATTACAGTAAATAACATAAAAAAAACTATCTGAAAAACTGACAATATTGTACAGAAAAAACTACAGTACACATACTATACATTATCGCTTCGCCTAGCTGGATCTGGCCAGAGAATTTCATCAACATCAAGCAATATCGTCATTAGCAAGACAACACGGGAAGAACTGTCTTGAATGTCGAATCCATCCTTGCACAGCTGCGGCGTCTACTTGATCACAGGCGTCCTCCATGGCCTGAATGAGGGGGACCTGAGCCTGGAGATCGTAAACCTTCCACCGCCATGCAGAGAAAAAAACTATTCAACAGGGTTTAGAAACAGAGAGTATGGTGGAAGGTATAGTACTGTCAACTGTGGATGGTGTTGAAACCAGTTCTGGACCAAAGCAGAGTGGTGTAATGACACATTGTCCCAGATGACCGTGTATTACATCTGGTGCATTTCATTACCTGCTGTGACGATGTGGTGCAATCGGTCCAAAATGCGAGAATGTGAGGTGTTGTAAGGTCCCATTTTGGCATGACGGAGGACAACCCCATGCTGTGAAATGGCAGCGCAAAGGGTGATGTTACCCCCACGTTGCCCTGGGACATTGATTATAGCCCTGTGGCCAATGATATTTCTGCCTCTCCTTTTTGCTTTTGTGAGGTTGAACCCTGCCTCATCAATATACATGAATTCATGCAGGATTTCCTCAGCATCCATCTGCAAAGCTCCCTGAAATACAGTGGAAGACAAGATTGTGTAGTTCAGGATAGATCTAGTATACAGTCAATGTCAAAAAGGCATGTGTGCAGTATGCAACATCACAGTGCTAAAGTGAACAATACAAACCGCCACATACTCATGCCGCAGCCGTTTGACCCTCTGAATTCCGTTCAAAAGGCACTCGATAAAGTTGTTTCATTTGAACCTGATGTCTTTTCAGGATGCGTGCCAGTGTTGACAGAGACCTGATGGACATTATTGAAAATGGCATGGTCACCGATAATGTTGGCTTGTAGTTCTGAGCCTGATAGCATTATTGGCCAAAACCATGTTCATTCTTGCGTGAATATGGGCCCCCTTCCTCCTTGTCTTTCCCGACCCTCAATCCTATGTAGAGAATAATACATGTAACTTACTGTACAATGTCACAGGAAGGGGTATCACAAGTGCTGATATGGTGCATACAATAAGCAGCTGATTACTGTAGACAAATCTTTAACCTGTTTTCCTGTCGACAAGTGGTCGACTAGTGGTCCACTAGTGTTGCACGAATGTAATTTGATAAGTTTGGTCCTCTTCTTTGTGCACGTTCTCCTCCTGCTTGAGGTCTTCCCTGACCTCTGGCTTGGCTTGGCCTCTGCCTCTGCCTCTTCTTCCTCCTTCTCCTCCTCCTCTGTGTACTCGTCCTCTCACCCTCACTCTTCTTCTGACTCCTTCCATTTTGGTTGAAGGCAGGTGAACCTACCTGCTGCATTTTATAGTGCTTAAACCTGATTGGTGTGTCTACAATTTAGCAATCATGTGTTTGTGCACCTGATGGCTGTGTTTAACAGATTGGCTCATAGGTGTGGTAATTTGACAGTCAGTGCTTTGGAATTGCAAGGAAGTGACATCATGATATACTTCTGTGTCTGATGTATACAAGTGTGTTTCTTGTTTTGCAAATCACTGTGTGTAATGTTTTGCAAATAGTGTGAAGCTGACAATGTGCTTACAGTTGCGCAAATCTAGCCTTGTGTTTTGCTCCTTGAGTGTAAGGTTTTGCTAATTGTGGGAAAAGTTCCATTTTAGTGTGTAAGCAATCGTAAAAAAACTGTAAGCAAACCAGATGACACGATTTTCTTGTTTTTTTGAAAGTTTACGGATAGCCATGGGCACAGTTCAACACTCAGACATCATTTACATTAGGAATGTAGTGGAGTAAAAATAAAAGTTGTAAAAAATATAAATAGTAAAGTACAGTACAGATACCCCAAAAACTACTTAAGTAGTACTTAAAAGTATTTTAACTTAAGTACTTTACATCAATGCAGACATGTATCCACAAACTGCACTGCTATACATGCACATGCGTGCGCTCACCACACATTCACACACACACAAACTCCCACACCAATGTACACACATACATGCGCACACACATGCACACGCACACACACACACTCAGACAGTACTGTTTGATTAATCTGTTTAATCACTGAACTTCATTGCACTAGCGAGTCTGACAAAATGACTTTTAAATAATGTTGTTCAATTCCCACTTATGCTCTGAAGTGTTTACACAATCCACCAATTACTTTTCAACTTCAAAGCTTGAATTTGTGCTTCATTCTGGTTCTCCTTGAGTTGGCGAAACAACGACTCCCCATGCAGCCTTTTCCTCCTCCAACCCAGTAAAGCAGGCTTTGTCCTCCAGCTTTATCAAAGGCAACCTCTCAAAACCCAACTGCCTGTAGTCATGCTCCATTCAATTAAGGGCTCTGTTCAATCAGATCCGCTTTAGCCGACATCCGCAGAGCATTTGTTTTGGCGGTGTCGGAGATGGAACTGCATTAGAGCTGTCAAGTCGACAAGTGGCTCCTGGCATTATACCTAAAGCGGACATTGCCATTGGCTAAAAGGAGTCGCATTAAGAGAAATCCCATGCAACCTTGTTTACAAGTTCAAACACTGAAATGTGAGATGTAATCTACACCTCAATTAAGATGATAGAATTCCTCATTATTTAATTTAATGATTTTCAATTTGAGTGTCAATATTTCCACATGGCTTACCTTTACTTCTTCTGACCTAGCACGAGTGGGACGGGTGGCTCCATGCCAGTGATCAAGAGCAGCTGCTAACCGATTTGACAGCTCCAGCATAGTTACAGTTCTGACACGGCCAAAACTATCGCTAGTTAACACTTGAGCTGATTGAATCGAGGCCTAACATTGTATAAAGCAATGTTTGATTATCGTGTATGAGAGTGAGTGTGTACGTGTGCATGTACTTGAGTGTGCATGCGCTTGAGTGCATGCAGGCGTGGGTGGGCATGATAAATACAGAGAGAAAAGAAGAGCTTTTCAGAAAAAAAAAAGTAAAAACAGCTTCAAATCAACGTTTATTGGTCGCGTACATAGTTTAACAGATATTAAAGCGGGTGGATGAAAATGCGTGTGTTAGTAGCAATTAGAAATGAGAAATCACAATCCAAATAACTCCGTATCAGTACTCCAAATGCAATCTATGCTTATATACACCAAGAATATATATTTTCAAATGATATGTACAGCAGTAGATATATTGTATTACAGTGAGCTATGTTGAGAATCCAGTGTATAAATAGACAGTGTAAAAAACAAATCAGCCAGATCGTTCAAGATCGACTTCGAAATTGAACGCCTGTCCATGTCCTGAAGACGTCAGGAAATGCCTTCAAAACCGGCCACTGGGGGCAACAGTGAGTGCTATTACCATCAAGTAGGCTTGTGTTTTGCTAGGGCATTGTAGACGGGGATGGTGGATGGGTGTAATCCCATGACTCTGGATCCAAAAGTTGCATGTTCATTCGCAGTGGTACCCTTGTTAAAAAATACATGTTTTAACCCTATCTCAAATGTTAAACCTCAACCATTTGGAATGAATGCCTAAGTAATGTTTTAACCGTATCCCAAACCTTAAACCTTAACTTAAAAACACTTTGACATTTGGAGAAAGATCCTACTTGGAAGGAGCAACCCAGGGTGACAAAAACACTAACATTTGACGTTTGGAGCAACTTCGAAATTTGATGATTGCAGAAACATGGATAAAAGTCAGAATATGAGGTCAAATTGGTAAAACTGTGAGATCTTTTGCAATGCAATGACCAGTAGTATATATATTAGAATGAGCTATGTGAAGAATGCAGTATTTAAATACACAGTGTGAATAACAGTATAAAAGAAACGGACCAGTGTTAAATATCTCTATATACATGGGGCAGCAGCGTTGGCCGTGTGTGTGTGTGTGTGCGTGCGTGCGTGCGTGCGTGCGTGCGTGTGTGCGTGTGTGTGTGTTCGTGTGTGTGTGTGTGTTAGTACAGGAGTTTGCGTGTATATGAGGTGGGTGTGTGTGAGTATGTGCGAAGGAGAGAGCTTGTGTGTGTGTTTTGCGTGAGTGAGTCTATCTTTGTCTCTTACTACAGGGGATGATGTGAAGGCTGTTCAACAGTCTGATGGCCTGAAGATAGAAGCTGTTTTTCAGTCTTTTGGTCTCGGATTTGATGCGCCTGTACTGTCTCTGTCTGCTAGATGGTAGCAGAGTGAACAGACCATGACTTGTGTGGTCCTTGGTGAGTTTCTTGGCCTTCCTTTGACACCAAGTGCTGTAAATGTCCTGGAGGGTAGACTTGATGTGCTGGGCTGACCGTACAATCCTCTGGACAGCCACACGGTTGACGGCATTGCAGTTGAACTACCAGGTGGTGATGTAGCCCGACAGAATGCTCTTGTCCATCTATAGAAGTTTGTGAGGGTCTTAGGGGCCATGCCGAATTTATTCAGATGCCCGAGGTTTAAGAGGCACTGCTGCGCACTACGGTGTCTGTGTTTTGGGACCATTTTAGGTTAGTGAGAGTCTGCTTTTTCGATGAAAGACGAGTGAGTCTTTCATCCTTTAAACTCTCCATCATTTGATCACTGTTTTACCCATCCAAATTAAATCAATCAGTAACTCCACAACTCTCAACTCTACCTAAACCTTATTTTGCAGTCTGCCTATGTTCTCTTGCATCAGCCACATAACAAACTCCACCACATCTGAGGGAAAGGAAAAGCTCTCTTTTATGCAGGCCGGCTGCCAGTGAAACGACTGTCCATTAATAAACATGGTCATGGAAGTTTGGCTCTGCAGGGGTTTGTTAGTGATAGCATCGGTAAATAGAAAAATCCCCAGAGGAATACTCTAAGCTTTGACTCGTAGAGCTAACACACTACTGCCAACCCGCCAATGCATGATAATAAGTCCAAAGCGAATCGAGACGGTCATAGATTAGTGTTTATTTGAAGACAGAGAGAGAGGGAGTGAGAGAGAGAAGGAAAGAAGGGACAAGAGTGGTAGAGAAAGAGAGGGAGAGGGCACAGAGGAACAATTCTCTCGTTTCCCTCCGAGAGAACAGTCCATGAATTTCATGGCAGATTATTGCTTGTCTAGCTCAGTGTCAGCCATGTTTGTCAGGCTATTCAACATAGCATTATCACTTCTTTTTAGGGCAGAGATGGGGTTTTATGTTTCAAATCCCAGCCAGAGAGCATCTTCCTCTGATTGGCCCCGCCAAACTCTTCTAAAAAAAACACATATCAGATTAAGACCAATGTAAGGTCCAATGTCTCTCATTGAGATTCAGGAAGTGTTGAGTTCTTCCATGTTAATGCTAATCATACTTAAAAGTACATATTTTCTCTCGCTCTACCGCCAAGATGGAGGGAGTGAACAGGGGCTTAGGAGTAATGTCAGATCTCTTGCGCTGCATCTGCCTCTTCTGCCTCTCCAGATCTGAGTGCCAGTGAGACGATTATTGAAGTGTGAACTTCATCTAGGGCTCCCCAGGGATTGGCTGAGGATAGCACCTTGAAATGGAGATATAGTTACTTCAAACTCACGCCAGCATTTAGACTTCTGTAGAAAAGTGTTTATCCCCTGTTAGTGGACTTATTTTCAAACACAGAGTGAATTAATCTATGTTAGTGTGGTTTGTTAGGAAGTTTGTTGATGTGTGCAGTGCATTCTTAGAGAATAAGGATTAATCTCTGTCAAAAAAAACACTATACAAGCCACACTAATAGCTAGCCAGGGCCTTGACCTGGATTAGAGCTGAGCTACTAGCGCTAGCTATCAATACTATTCAAAGCTAAATCTAGAACATATGTGATCTTGGTGCAAATTACAGATCAAAGCAGTGAGGTATTTGGAACACACTTCACAGGATCAGGGTTCTCCAGGGAGAACCTTGGCCATCCCCACCCAGCTGACACACTGATCCAGTCCTCCAAGTATAGCCTCTTAGACAGACCCATCTCTTACACCCCACTGCTATTCATCTTTTTTTAAACTTAACTAGGCAAGTCAGTTAAGAACAAATTCTTATTTACAATGACAGCCTACCCCGGCCAAACCCAGACAACACTGGGCCAATTGTACGCCACCTTATGGGACTCCTAATCACAGCCATTTGTGACACTGGAATCAAACCAGAGTGCTAGAGTCTGACACCTCTAGCACTGAGATGCAATGCCTTAGACCCCTGCACCACTCGGGGGCTCTTCCTCCTGTTGTTTCCAGGGACAGGGTTATGTATCGTTGTCTCAGGTTTTAAAAAAAACAGCCGGAGTTCATTTTCATTTGGTTATATGTTGGTTTCTTCCATTTTGTTACATTTTCTTCAAATGTGTTACTATTCTCGATTCCTAATTGTAATATCAAACAAGGAAGTTAGTGGCAAACAGAAATAAATACTTTCCACCAAACCTCTCCACATACCTGGTTAAGAGGTTTGGATCAATTGCCTACACATATGGTCTTATGAATAACCATTATCCTGTAGTCAATCAGCTCCCCCTTCTGCACCAATGACTTCTATATAACCCCCATCACAACATTGAAGTGCTTCGCCCTCCCTAGTCCCGACCACATGGTTGCCACAGCACCTTGTGTAAACCACATTAAAACAGCGACAGAAACGTAATTACACTTTAGGCATCACTAAGCATTGGCTGAGCGGTAATTCACTCCTTTCTTCTTCTTCCCCTCTTGACGACTGAGAAAAGGGATGAGGAAGGAAGATGCAGTTTTCTGAGGACCCGGGATTCAGGGAAATGCATACGGAGGATTAAGCAGGAAACACAAAGACCCCCGTACTCTCGTATTAGATGGGCTCAGGTTATCCAATAGGTATGCATAGAATCATTTTCCTCTCTGATGTTCTTTAGACTGGTGACCTTAGATGAGGAATATGTGGAGAAATATGTATGCAACTCCTCATACTGTGGCCTTCTGTCAGAGTCAGAGCTCTTTCTGTGGTTATGAAGCATTACATTATTAAAAGTATCTCATATTCAGCAGGCAGTCATCAATATAAAACAGCTAAATGAATCTGACTGTGGCTCGTTCGTTGACTGATTGCCATTTCTTCCCTTGCACTAAGTGAATTAATTACATAGCCCTGTGTCAGCTATAAGCACCTGCAGAAAAGATGAATAAGAGGGAATAAAAATAAAAATTGTACAGTCCATTAGTGACAAATCAGGTCTCATGATTTAAAACCTGCAATTAATATGCGTGCGGGCGTATGGTAGAATGTTAGAGAATATCAAATTAACTTTTAAGACCTGGGCCCTGTGCGTTGCATGAATACCAACTAATGACGATCAAACATTTAATTGGCGGATAGCGGGTGTGCACAGGTTTTTGGCATACGTGTACACCCACCCTATGTTAGAAATTCGTGCCTGTGTTAAGGCCCCTGGATCTAATTAAACCAATTGAGGCAGTGCGGTGGCACACTGGATTTGCTAATGCGGTGCTGTGGAACAAGTGGAGGCAAACCCAGGGAGCTCAGAGTTGCGTGGCAACCTATGATGGTGAGCCTCTGATAAAAGCATGGCAGATTTCTACTGTGTGTGTGTGGAGGGGAGGGGGGTTGTTGTTGGTGTGTGTGTATTTGTGGTGTGCACGTGTGTGTTTATATAAATGTAGGTGTGTTTGTGTGTGTTCAGAGGGCTCTAAGCAGCCGCATTTTTCACTCAATTAATGCCACAGGGAACTCTATGGCTACTCACTGGAGGAAGTTTGAGGGGGAATAGTTTGCTTTACCATCATGATTAGTGATGAGGAGATGAGGGATTGAATATGCGTTTGAGAGTTGGGGGTGGGTGGGTTTGTGAGGAGAGAAGACTGCATAGTATGTAGTGTAGAAGAGGTGGTGAGGAGTGTGTGTGTGTGTGTGTGTGTGTGTGTGTGTGTGTGTGTCACATCAGCCCTTCTTAATCAAGTCCAGTCAGTCTACAGCTTAGAATACCAACAGCATGTGTGTCCGCATATCTACTGGGAATGAGAACCTAGTCAATTTTGCTGCTGCAGCTGCTACCTGACAAGAGTGATGTGAGTTAGATATGCAGAGGCCTGGAGTAGTGGTCCGATGACTGATCCTTATCCACGGCTCCACTGGCACTCTGGGTCTTTGGCTTGGTAGAACTTTTTAGTATTGGATGCAGCTAACCATCTATACACTACATGAAAGTTGAAAATATAACCCAAAACTCCTTATTTATGCTTTAATTTATTATCTTACCTCTGTCGACTTTTCTTAATCTGTAGGTTACCTTTGTCCTCCTGTTTTTGTTTTACGCCTTCATGGGAATAGCAGGTGAAACAGGTGCAAATATTCAGTAAATCTGTCCCTAGAGTGGTAGAATACAATAGACAGTAAGTCAGAGGGAGTGAGATAGAAAGAGTGGTAAGAGGAGAGGAAGATTGCTGATACTGAGATCTGCCTCATATATTCAATAGTGACAGGAATTGTGTCAGTATTCTGGGTCTATTCTTCACCATACACTGAGCTTGAGAGTCAATAACATGGGTCAGCAGCCTGCCCTGGTTTATATCAACAATGTTCTGATTATACAATCAAATGGTTTATTTATTTTCTGGTCCGCTATTAACTCAGAAATTACATGTTAGAAAAAAAAGGAAAAAGAAATGACATGGTAAAATGATTATTTTATAATAAATATGTATGTAATGTAATTATTAATTTATCTGCACGAACATAAACAACTGCCATAAACAGCTGTGGTGTGTGTGTGTGTGTGTGTGTGTGCGTGCGTGCGTGCGTGTGTGTGTGTGTGTGTGTGTGTGTGTGTGTGTGTGTGTGTGTGTGTGTGTGTGTGTGTGTGTGTGTGTGTGTGTGTGTGTGTGTGTGTGTGTGTGTGAACAATCCGAAATTCCTTTTTTGATACTGTCGTAAAGCTAACTAAAAAGCAGCATTCCCCAAGAGAGGATGGCTTTCACTTTAGCAGTGATAAATTCATGAACTTCTTTGAGGAAAAGATCATGATTATTAGAAAGCAAATTACGGACTCCTCTTTAAATCTGCGTATTCCTTCAAAGCTCAGTTGTCCTGAGTCTGCACAACTCTGCCAGGACCTAGGATCAAGAGAGACGCTCAAGTGTTTTAGTACTATATCTCTTGACACAATTATGAAAATAATCATGGCCTCTAAACCTCCAAGCTGCATACAGGACCCTATTCCAACTAAACTACTGAAAGAGCTGCTTCCTGTGCTTGGCCCCCCTATGTTGAACATAATAAACGGCTCTCTATCCACCGGATGTGTACCAAACTCACTAAAAGTGGCAGTAATAAAGCCTCTCTTGAAAAAGCCAAACCTTGACCCAGAAAATATAAAAAACTATCGGCCTAAATCGAATCTTCCATTCCTCTCAAAATCTTTAGAAAAGGCTGTTGCGCAGCAACTCACTGCCTTCCTGAAGACAAACAATGTATACGAAATGCTTCAGTCTGGTTTTAGACCTCATCATAGCACTGAGACTGCACTTGTGAAGGTGGTAAATGACCTTTTAATGGCATCAGACCGAGGCTCTGCATCTGTCCTCGTGCTCCTAGACCTTAGTGCTGCTTTTGATACCATCGATCACCACATTCTTTTGGAGAGATTGGAAACCCAAATTGGTCTACACGGACAGGTTCTGGCTTGGTTTAGATCTTATCTGTCGGAAAGATATCAGTTTGTCTCTGTGAATGGTTTGTCCTCTGACAAATCAATTGTAAATTTCGGTGTTCCTCAATGTTCCGTTTTAGGACCACTATTGTTTTCACTATATATTTTACCTCTTGGGGATGTAATTCGAAAACATAATGTTAACTTTCACTGCTATGCAGATGACACACAGCTGTACATTTCAATGAAACATGGTGAAGCCCCAAAATTGCCCTCACTAGAAACATGTGTTTCAGACATAAGGTAGTGGATGGCTGCAAACGTTCTACTTTTAAACTCGGACAAAACAGAGATGCTTGTTCTAGGTCCCAAGAAACAAAGAGATCTTCTGTTGAATCTGACAATTAATCTTAATGGTTGTACAGTCCTCTCAAATAAAACTGTGAAGGACCTCGGCGTTACTCTGGACCCTGATCTCTCTTTTGAAGAACATATCAAGACCATTTCAAGGACAGTTTTTTTCCATCTACGTAACATTGCAAAAATCAGAAACTTTCTGTCCAAAAATGATGCAGAAAAATTAATCCATGCTTTTGTCACTTCTAGGTTAGACTACTGCAATGCTCTACTTTCCGTCTACCCGGATAAAGCACTACATAAACTTCAGTTAGTGCTAAATACGGCTGCTAGAATCCTGACTGGAACCAAAAAAATGTATCATATTACTCTAGTGCTAGCCTCCCTACACTGGCTTCCTGTCGGGGCGGCAGGGTAGTCTAGTGGTTAGAGTGTTGGACTAGTAACCGGAAGGTTGCAAGTTCAAATCCCCGAGCTGACTAGGTACAAATCTGTCGTTCTGCCCCTGAACAGGCAGTTAACCCACTGTTCCTAGGCCGTCATTGAAAATAAGAATTTGTTCTTAGCTGACTTGCCTAGTTAAATAAAGCTAAAAAAAAATTTAAAAAGCAAGGGCTGATTTCAAAGTTTACTGCTAACCTACAAAGCATTACATGGGCTTGCTCCTACCTATCTCTCTGATTTGGTCCTGCCGTACATACCTACACGTACGCTACGGTCACAAGACGCAGGCCTCCTAATTGTCCCTAGAATTTCTAAGCAAACAGCTGGAGGCAGGGCTTTCTCCTATAGAGCTCCATGTTCATGGAACGGTCTGCCTACCCATGTCAGAGACGCAAACTCGGTCTCAACCTTTAAGTCTTTATTGAAGACTCATCTCTTCAGTGGGTCATGTGATTGAGTGGCCCAGGAGTGGGAAGGTGAACGGAATGGCTCTGGAGCAACGAACCGCCCTTGCTGTCTCTGCCTGGCCGGTTCCCCTCTTTCCACTGGGATTCTCTGCCTCTAACCCTATTACAGGGGCTGAGTCACTGGCTTACTGGGGCTCTGTCATACCGTCCCTGGGAGGGGTGCATCACCTGAGTGGGTTGAGTCACTGATGTGATCATCCTGTCTGGGTTGGTGCCGTAGCGGAGATCTTTGTGGGCTATACTCAGCCTTGTCTTAGGATGGTAAGTTGGTGGTTGAAGATATCCCTCTAGTGGTGTGGGGGCTGTGCTTTGGCAAAGTGGGTGGGGTTATATCCTTCCTGTTTGGCCCTGTCCGGGGGTGTCCTCGGATGGGGCCACAGTGTCTCCTGACCCCTCCTGTCTCAGCCTCCAGTATTTATGCTGCAGTAGTTTATGTGTCGGGGGGCTAGGGTCAGTTTGTTATATCTGGAGTACCTCTCCTGTCCTATTCGGTGTCATGTGTGAATTTAAGTGTGCTCTCTCTAATTCTCTCTTTCTCTCTTTCTTTCTCTCTCTCGGAGGACCTGAGCCCTAGGACCATGCCTCAGGACTACCTGACATGATGACTCCTTGCTGTCCCCAGTCTACCTGGCCGTGCTGCTGCTCCAGTTTCAACTGTTCTGCCTTATTATTATTTACATTACATTTGAACATCTTGGCCATGTTCTGTTATAATCTCCACCCGGCACACCCAGAAGAGGACTGGCCACCCCACATAGCCTGGTTCCTCTCTAGGTTTCTTCCTAGGTTTTGGCCTTTCTAGGGAGTTTTTCCTAGCCACTGTGCTTCTACACCTGCATTGCTTGCTGTTTGGGGTTTTAGGCTGGGTTTCTGTACAGCACTTTGAGATTTCAGCTGATGTACGAAGGGCTATATAAATGTGATTTGATTTGATTTTCAAGTTTTTTTAGCTGTATGTACAGGATACACATGGTATATACCATCCAACGAAATGCTTACTTGCATTACTTAGAATTACTTACTTCCTTCTGGACAATGCAACAACAATAAGAAATAATAAAAGATAAGAATACGGACATAAAGTAAATGGCTCAGTAGAATAAACATTTTAGCATAAGTAAAATACAGGAAGGCACAATTTGCAATTTGTGTGTGTGTTTGTGCACTTTTGCATTCGTGTGTAGACATTTAAGCTCTGCCTGCACCTAAAGTGGTCCAGCTATAGCTAGTGTGTGACTTGAAGGTTATCTGTGTCTGCATCATCTCTCATGTTGCTCCTGGCTAGCTTCCTGTGCACTCTCATTTTTCTTCCTCTCCGTCTCCCTCTCCGTCTCCCTCTCCCTCTCTCTCTCTCTCTCTCTCTCTCTCTCTCTCTCTCTCTCTCTCTCTCTCTCTCTCTCTCTCTCTCTCTCTCTCTCTCTCTCTCTCCACTGTTTCTTGCTGCATGCCCGTGGATTGTCATTGACTTCATTGACAACTTACCTTTTGGCATAACTGAGGAGGCTGAGCATAAATGTACACACTCATCAAATATTCTAAACCTTATTGCGTTATAGTGTATCATATTTGGCTGTCTGTGCCAACGCTTTGGGGACTCAGTCAGTTTTCTGCTCCCTCTGCATTTTCTTAACCTTCGGTCAGGGGCTTTGTCCTCTCTGCACCTCCTCTGTCCCCTTCACTGGTTTTATTTGCCATTCCCCTTTCAAAAAAATGGGACTCTGCCCAGAAATGTCCAGTCTATTGCCTACAGTAGTTTGGACAAGAACAGAGGAGAGGAGTCTGGGTCAAGATTGCATCTGCAGAGTCACAGACTGGGAGTGATTAAATTAAGGTACTGACAGAACAAAGTGTCCTCTCTCCCCTCACCTCATCTTTCCTGGATGGGCCTAAATACCTTCCTTTGGATCCATTTTCCCCAGGCACAAAAGTTGGAATGTGCCTGTGGCTGGCAGCTGCTGGACTGAAAGGACAAGCTCCACCTCGCAGAGTTGAAGGGATAATAAATGGCTTAAATTCTTATAACTGCACCACTGGTGTCCATCTCTTCTGTCCCCATAGGATAGGATAACCTTTTTTGTTCCAGGTAGGACCATTTTTTGGTTCCAGGCAGAACCCTCTGTGGAAAAGACATTGAACCCAAAAGGGTTCTACCTGGAACCAAAGTGTTTTACCTGGGTTCTTCAAAGGGTTCTCCTATGGGGACAGCTGAAGAACCCTTTTAGGTTCAGGATAGCATTTTTTTGTTGTTGAAGATTGTAGATGGTACATTATGGACTTTTAGCCAGGGATTGGTTGTTGACTAGGGAACTGGAAGAATGAAGAGGTACCACAGGCTTGAAAAGAGGGAACAATCCTTGACTTGGTAAAGAGATGTGAAATGAATACGCTCATCTTCTCGAGGCAAAGCTTACGCCAGAGATATGTACCTACAGGCCTAAAAGTCCGAGCAGCTCACCTGGGTGCCTATAATGGTAGAGGACGGTTGAGACCCCATCGTGGTAATGCTATTCTCAGTCAACCCTTGTAACTAGCAATCACTGGCATAATGATTATTTTGCAAACATGGGCAAACAATCAAATCGTTAGGGTATTTGGGTCCTGAAATTGCATCCTTGATTGGCAACAGTAGGATCTTTAGCAAGCTGTGCTCAATGGAGTTAAATCTGGTTGGTATTGAATTACGAGCTACTTAATTATTCACAGTTTCACATTCAGACAAGACCTGTAATAAAGTGCGGTGTAAAAAGCCCCATGAGCACTGACAAGTGATGTTCATAGGAGCAAATTTGGTGTTGAGTGAAAGCTAACATTGTTGAGAAATGAAGGCATATGTAAATTATTTGCCATCCCAAAAATGTGGTATAAGCAAATACTTTGATTTCTGGTCAAGCAGGTTGAAAAAGGGGTCTTAGAAAACATCTAGCAGAAAAGGTCTGAAAAGGTATTAGAAATACACCAAAAACACAATAATGCTGAAGTAAAAACCCCTGCCAACTAATAAACATTTATATTTTGTTTTGCACAGATTATTTCCATTCTGTAAGTTTAAGAACTATTTCCTAGTGTCTTGTCATTCTCTTACCAAAAAACCCACATATCTTTAAGATATTTTCTCATTTCTCTCCCTCATGAGGAGGGAAGATAATGACAGTTCACAGAAGTAACAAGCAAAGGTAGAACCACCAATTCGCTTTAGCATTTTTACTGATAACAATTTGGTTTATGATTTATAGAGTGATGAAAACGCGTCATTCTGTTACTGTCATGTATTGTCATGTTGTGTCTTTCTGTCCTTTCCTTTCACCCTGTCTCCCTCTGCTGGTCGTATTAGGTTACCTTTTCTCCCCCGCTTTCCCCCAGCTGTTCCTTGTCTCCTCTGACTACCTCATCCACCCCTTTTCCCACCTGTTCCCTTTTTCCCTCTGATTAGGTCCCTATATCTCTCTCTGTTTCTGCTCCTGTCTTTGTCGGATTCTTGTTTGTTGTGTTTCATGCCTGAACCAGACTATCGTCATGTTTGCTGTAACCTTGTCCTGTCCTGTCGGAATCTGCCGGTCTATCTGAGCCTACCTATGTTTGGTTATTAAAGAAGCTCTGTTTAAGTTAATTCGCTTTTGGGTCCTCATTCACTCACCGTAACAGTTACCAAGTCGGCTACAATGGGAATTCATAGTAGTCACAAACCACAGTTGGGTAACCTGCTATTATCCTCCCTTCCACTGGGATACAGTTATGTTGCACTCATAGCTGTTGTCTTTCTGTTTGTCACGTGGTGGTCAAAGCAAGAGATTGAAAACAGTCTGGAGAACTTTCTCCCTGACTCTTATCTCTCTCTCTCCGATTAATGTCATCTCTCCCGACTAGTGACTTACTGACACCTACCCATGAGCCCCCTTTCTTTCCATTTACTTTCCCATTGGACGTCCTTGGACGTTGAAAAGTAGTTGAAATTTGGTCTGTCCAAATTGGAACCAATTATAGAATATCTGTTTCACAAGTTTGGACAGTATAGTAGTACAAAAAAGAAAAGTAGCGTATAGGTCAGCTCAATAGAGTACTGTAATGCACAGCAGAGTAGAGTTCAGTATAATTTACTGCATTGTACTGTATTCTCCCGTACTGCACTGTACAGAACTATCCTCTAAATCAAATCAAATTTTATTTGTCACATACATGTGATTAGCAGATGTAATTGTGGGTGAAGCGAAATGCTTGTGCTTCTAGCTCGAACAGTGCAGTAATATTACGACTGTATACATATGGACGAGAAATGTCAGAGCTGAACGGACTAAGATACAGTAGAATAGTATAGAATACAGTATATACATATGAGATGAGTAATGCAAGATAAGAATTTTTTTATTTCACCTTTATTTATCCAGGTAGGCCAGTTGAGAACAAGTTCTCCTTTACAACTGCGACATGGCCAAGATAAAGCAAAGCAGTGCGACAAAAACAACAACACAGAGTTAAACATGGAATAAGCAAACATAGTCAATAACACAATAGAAAAAAATATATATACAGTGTGTGCAAATGAGGTAAGATTAGGGAGGTAAAGGCAATAAATAGGCCATAGTGACGAAGGAGCAAAAAAAACAACAACATGGGGATGAGGTAGTTGGATGGGCTGTGTACAGGTGCAATGATCTATGAGCTGCTCTGGCAGCTGATGCTTAAAGTTAGTGAGGGAGATATGAGTCTCCAGCTTCAGTGATTTTTGCAATTCATTACGGTCATTGGCAGCAGAGAACTGGAAGGAAAGGCGGCCAAATGAGGAGTTGGCTTTGGGGGTGACCAGTGAAATATACCTGCTGGGGCGCGAGCTACAGGTTGGTGCTGCTATGGTGACCAGTGAGCTGAGATAAGGCAGGGTTTTACCTAGCAAAGACTTGTAGATGACCTGGAGCCAGTGGGTGTGGAATATGAAGCGAGGGCCAGCCAACGAGAGCATACAGGTCGCAGTGGTGGGTAGTATATGACACTGTGATAGACTGCATCCAATTTGCTGAGTGTTGGAGGCTATTTTGTAAATGACATCGCCGAAGTGTAAAACGGTATTAAACGGATGAGATTGTAACGCTCAATGAGTGAATGAGTGTGGAGTCAGGCGCAGAGAGCAAAGGATGCGGGAAAAAACACGCTTTAATGTCCAAAAATCACAGGAACAAAATAGTATACCCAAACACAGGTGTAACTATAAAACAAAATAGTACCCTATTGTGAAATACTAGGACAGCGAGAAGACAGCAAGAAAACCCAACAAAACACTAACTACTCTCACAAATACAGATGAACAAGCCCGCACAAACAGAAGCGGGCTAAACGAACTTAAATAACCCCACCCTAACAACCAAACAAGGAACAGGTGAAACCAATTAGACAAAACCAAACGAACACAGAACAAAGGATCGGTGGCAGCTAGTAGACCGGCGACGACGACCGCCGAGCGCCACCCGAACCAGAAGGGGAGCCACCTTCGGTAATATTCGTGACAGAGATACCGTAGAATGGTATAGAAAACCACACATACGAGATAAGTAATGCCAGATATGTAAACATTAAGTGGCTAAGATACCATAAAATACAGTATATAAATATGAGATGAGTAATGCAAGGTATGTAAACATTAAGTGACTAAGATACCATAAAATACAGTATATACATATGAGATGAGTAATGCAAGGTATGTAAACATTATTCAAGTGACTAGTGTTCCATTCCTTAAAGTGGCCAGTGAATTCTAGTCTATGCCTATAGGCAGCAGCCTCTAATGCGCTAGTGATGGCTGTTTAACAGTTTGATGGCCTTGAGATAGAAGCTGTTTTTCAGTCTCTCTGTCCCAGCTTTGATGCACTTGTACTGACCTCACCTTCTGAATGATAGCAGGGTGAACAGGCAGTGGCTCGGGTGATTGATGTCCTTGATGGTCTTTTTGACCTTCCTGTGCTATACTGTACTATACTGTGCTGTACTGTGTTGTACAGATTTGGTCCAGTCCGGACCTAGTAAATGTAATCTTGTTTGGTGCAGAGGTCATTAGAATATTTGCCTGTATGTAGAATAATACCCAAACACGCAAAGAGGATATTACATTTTTCTACCTTTGTGTAGCTATTCAGGATACATCACCATGAAGAGAATGACAGTCATATTTATGCATTTCTTTATAGTACAGATCAGGGACTCTTGGTGTCATTATGTTACTCTTGGTGTAGTTTACCTGTAGATTTTGGGTGAACCATTCAGAAATTACAGCACTTTTTTGTCCATAATTCCTCTATTTAGGGAACCAAAAGTTTGGGAACAAATTCACTTACACTGTATGTGTAGTCAAAAGTTGAGAATTTGGTCACATATTCCTAGCACGCAATGATTACATCAAGCTTGTGACTCTGCAAACTGGTTTTTGCATTTACTGTTCGTTTTGGTTGTATTTGTGATTATTTTGTGCCCAATAGAAATTAATGGTAGAAAATGTATTGTGTCATCTGGGAGTTACTTTTATTGTAAATAAGAATATAATGTTTCTAAAGACTTCTAAATTAATGTAGATGCTACCATGATTATGGATAGTCCTGAATTAATTGTGTATAACGAAAGTTACAGAGGCATAAGTGTGAAAGTTATAGAGGCATAAATATCATACCCCCCCAAAAAATGTATTGTAATGGTGAGAGGTTAGCATGTCTTGGGGTTATGGCCTGGATCCACCTGGTCAGTCTATGTCATGGAAAGAGTTGGTGTTCCAAATGTTTTGTAAACTCATATATGTGGTAAAACTACCATATATATATATATATATATATATATATATGTGTGTATATATACAGTGGGGCAAAAAAGTATTTAGTCAGGCACCAATTGTGCAAGTTCTCCCACTTAAAAAGATGAGAGAGGCCTGTAATTTTCATCATAGGTACAGTTGATTTCTTCAAACCAAGCTGCTTACCTATTACAGATTCAGTCTTCCCAGCCTGGTGCAGGTCCACAATTTGTTTATGGTGTCCTTTGCAAATAAATTCCTTAAAAATCCTACAATGTGATTTTCTGGATTTTTTTTCTTCTCATTTTGTCTGTCATAGTTGAAGTGTACCTATGATGAAAATTACAGGCCTCTATCATCTTTTTAAGTGGGAGAACTTGCACAATTGGTGGCTGACTAAATACTTTTTTGGCCCACTGTATATATATGTATATATATATACATATATACTACCGTTCAACAGTTTGGGGTCACTTAGAAATGTCCTTGTTGTTGAAAGAAAATCAAAAACTGTTGTCCATTGAAATAACATCAAATTTATCAGAAATACAGTGTAGACATTGTTATAAAGGATTATTGTAGCTGGAAACGGCAGATTTTTAATGAGAGATGTATATAGGCGTACAAAGGCCCATTATCAGCAACCATAACTACTGTGTTCCAATAGCATGTTGTGTTAGCTAATCAAAGTTTATCATTTTAAAAGGCTAACTGATCATTAGAAAATCCTTTTACAATTCCTGACATTTAATCCCCGTAAAAATTCCCTGTTTAAGGTCAGCTGGGATCACCACTTTATTTTAAGAATGTGAAATGCCAGAATAATAGTAGAGAGAATTATTTATTTCAGCTTTTATTTCTTTCATCACATTTCCAGAGGGTCAGAAGTTTACATACACTCAATTTGTTACGGTGAGTGAATGAGGACCCAAAAGCGAACTAACTTAAACAGAGCTTCTTTAATAACCAAACATAGGTAGGCTCAGATAGACCGGCAGATTCCGACAGGACAGGACAAGGTTACAGCAAACATGACGATAGTCTGGCTCAGGCATGAAACACAACAAACAAGAATCCGACAAGGACAGGAACAAAAACAGAGAGAGATATAGGGGACTAATCAGAGGGAAAAGGGGAACAGGTGGGAGAAGGGGTGACGAGGTAGTCAAGAGGAGACAAGGAACAGCTGGGGGAAAGCGGGGGAGAAAAGGTAACCTAATACGACCAGCAGAGGGAGACAGGGTGAAAGGAAAGGACAGAAAGACACAACATGACAATACATGACAGTACCCCCCCACTCACCGAGCGCCTCCTGGCGCACTCGAGGAGGAAACCTGGCGGCAACGGAGGAAATCCTCGATCAGCGCACGGTCCAGCACGTCCCGAGAGGGAACCCAACTCCTCTCCTCAGGACCGTACCCCTCCCAATCAACGAGGTACTGGTGACCACGGCCCCGAGGACGCATGTCCAAAATCCTGCGGACCCTGTAGATGGGTGCGCCCTCGACAAGGATGGGGGGGGGGGGGGGGAAGACGAGCGGGGGCGCGAAGAACGGGCTTAATACAGGAGACATGGAAGACCGGGTGGACGCGACGAAGGTATCGCGGAAGAAGAAGTCGAACTGCGACAGGATTAATGACCCGAGAAATACGGAACGGACCAATGAACCGCGGGGTCAACTTGCGAGAAGCCGTCTTAAGGGGAAGGTTCTGAGTGGAGAGCCAAACTCTCTGACCGCGACAATATCTAGGACTCTTAGTTCTACGCTTATTAGCAGCCCTCACAGTCTGCGTCCTATAACGGCAAAGTGCAGACCTGACCCTCTTCCAGGTGCGCTCGCAACGTTGGACAAAAGCCTGAGCGGAGGGGACGCTGGACTCGGCGAACTGAGATGAGAACAGCGGAGGCTGGTACCCGAGGCTACTCTGAAAAGGAGATAGCCCGGTCGCAGACGAAGGAAGCGAGTTGTGGGCGTATTCTGCCCAGGGGAGCTGTTCTGACCAAGACGCAGGGTTGCGAAAAGAAAGACTGCGTAAGATGCGACCAATAGTCTGATTGGCCCGTTCTGCTTGACCGTTAGACTGGGGGTGAAAGCCGGAAGAGAGACTGACGGAAGCCCCAATCAAACGGCAAAACTCCCTCCAAAATTGAGACGTGAATTGCGGACCTCTGTCCGAAACGACGTCTGACGGAAGGCCATGAATTCTGAAAACATTCTCGATGATGATTTGTGCCGTCTCTTTAGCAGAAGGAAGCTTAGCAAGGGGAATGAAATGAGCCGCCTTAGAGAACCTATCGACAACCGTAAGAATAACAGTCTTCCACGCTGACGAAGGCAGTCCGGTGACAAAATCTAAGACGATGTGAGACCACGGTCGAGAGGGAATGGGAAGCGGCCTGAGACGGCCGGCAGGAGGGGAGTTACCGGACTTAGTCTGCGCGCAGACCGAACAAGCAGCCACGAAACGACGCGTGTCATGCTCCCGGGTGGGCCACCAAAAACGCTGGCGAATGGAAGCAAGCGTACCCCGAACGCCAGGGTGGCCGGCTAACTTGGCAGAGTGAGCCCACTGAAGAACGGCCAGACGAGTAGGAACGGGAACGAAAAGAAGGTTCCTAGGACAAGCGCGCGGCGACGGAGTGTGAGTGAGCGCTTGCTTTACCTGCCTCTCAATTCCCCAGACAGTCAACCCGACAACACGCCCCTCAGGGAGAATCCCCTCGGGGTCAGTGGAGGCTACTGAAGAACTGAAGAGACGAGATAAAGCATCAGGCTTGGTGTTCTTAGAGCCCGGACGATAAGAAATCACGAACTCGAAACGAGCGAAAAACAGCGCCCAACGCGCCTGACGCGCATTAAGTCGTTTGGCAGAACGGATGTACTCAAGGTTCCTACGGTCAGTCCAAACGACAAAAGGAACGGTCGCCCCCTCCAACCACTGTCGCCATTCGCCTAGGGCTAACCGGATGGCGAGCAGTTCGCGGTTTCCCACATCATAGTTACGTTCCGACGGCGACAGGCGATGAGAAAAATACGCGCATGGGTGGACCTTGTCGTCAGAGAGGGAGCGCTGAGAAAGAATGGCTCCCACGCCCACCTCTGACGCGTCAACCTCGACAACGAACTGTCTAGAGACGTCAGGTGTAACAAGGATAGGAGCGGATGTAAAACGATTCTTGAGGAGATCAAAAGCTCCCTGGGCGGAAACGGACCACTTAAAGCACGTCTTGACAGAAGTAAGGGCTGTGAGAGGAGCTGCCACCTGACCGAAATTACGGATGAAACGACGATAGAAGTTCGCGAAGCCGAGAAAGCGCTGCAGCTCGACGCGTGACTTAGGGGCGGGCCAATCAATGACAGCTTGGACCTTAGCGGGATCCATCTTAATGCCTTCAGCGGAAATAACAGAACCGAGAAATGTGACGGAGGAGGCATGAAAAGTGCACTTCTCAGCCTTCACAAAAAGACAATTCTCTAAAAGGCGCTGGAGGACACGTCGAACGTGCTGAAGATGAATCTGGAGTGACGGTGAAAAAATCAGGATATCGTCAAGGTAAACGAAAACAAAGATGTTCAGCATGTCTCTCAGGACATCATTGACTAATGCCTGAAAGACAGCTGGAGCGTTAGCGAGGCCGAAAGGAAGAACCCGGTATTCAAAGTGCCCTAACGGAGTGTTAAACGCCGTCTTCCACTCGTCCCCCTCCCTGATGCGCACGAGATGGTAAGCGTTACGAAGGTCCAACTTAGTGAAAAACCTGGCTCCCTGCAGGATCTCGAAGGCTGAAGACATAAGAGGAAGCGGATAACGATTCTTAACTGTTATGTCATTCAGCCCTCGATAATCTATGCAGGGGCGCAGAGACCCGTCCTTCTTCTTGACAAAAAAAACCCCCGCTCCGGCGGGAGAGGAGGAGGGGACTATGGTACCGGAGTCAAGAGCTACAGACAAATAATCCTCGAGAGCCTTACGTTCGGGAGCCGACAGAGAGTATAGTCTACCCCGGGGGGGAGTGGTTCCCGGAAGGAGATCAATACTACAATCATACGACCGGTGTGGAGGAAGAGAGGTGGCCCTGGACCGACTGAACACCGTGCGCAGATCGTGATATTCCTCCGGCACCCCTGTCAAATCACCAGGCTCCTCCTGTGAAGAAGAGACAGAGGAAACAGGAGGGATAGCAGACATTAAACATTTCACATGACAAGAGACGTTCCAGGAGAGGATAGAATTACTAGACCAATTAATGGAAGGATTATGACAAACTAGCCAGGGATGGCCCAAAACAACAGGTGTAAAAGGTGAACGAAAAATCAAAAAAGAAATGGTTTCGCTATGATTACCAGAAACAGTGAGGGTTAAAGGTAGCGTCTCACGCTGAATCCTGGGGAGAGGACTACCATCCAGGGCGAACAAGGCCGTGGACTCCCTTAACTGTCTGAGAGGAATGTCATGTTCCCGAGCCCAGGTCTCGTCCATAAAACAGCCCTCCGCCCCAGAGTCTATTAAGGCACTGCAGGAAGCTGACGAACCGGTCCAGCGTAGATGGACCGACAAGGTAGTGCAGGATCTTGAAGGAGAGACAGGAGTAGTAGCGCTCACCAGTAGCCCTCCGCTTACTGATGAGCTCTGGCTTTTACTGGACATGAAGTGACAAAATGACCAGCAGAACCGCAATAGAGACAGAGGCGGTTGGTGATTCTCCGTTCCCTCTCCTTAGTCGAGATGCGGATACCTCCCAGCTGCATAGGCTCAGCTCCCGAGCCGGCAGAGGAAGATGGTAGTGATGCGGAGAGGGGGGCAACGGAGAACGCGAGATCCTTTCCACGAGCTCGGTGACGAAGATCAACCCGTCGCTCAATGCGAATAGCGAGTTCAATCAGGGAATCCACGCTGGAAGGGACCTCCCGGGAGAGAATCTCATCCTTTACCTCTGCGCGGAGACCCTCCAGAAAACGAGCGAGCAAAGCCGGCTCGTTCCAGCCACTGGAGGCAGCAAGAGTGCGAAACTCAATAGAGTAGTCTGTTATGGATCGATTACCTTGACATAGGGAAGACAGGGCCCTGGAAGCCTCCTCCCCAAAAACAGATCGATCAAAAACCCGTATCATCTCCTCCTTAAAGTCCTGATACTGGTTAGTACACTCAGCCCTTGCCTCCCAGATTGCCGTGCCCCACTCACGAGCCCGTCCAATAAGGAGAGATATGACGTAGGCGACACGAGCAGTGCTCCTGGAGTAAGTGTTGGGCTGGAGAGAAAACACAATATCACACTGGGTGAGGAACGAGCGGCATTCAGTGGGCTCCCCAGAGTAACACGGCGGGTTATTGATTCTGGGCTCCGGAGATTCGAAAGGCCTGGAAGTGGCCGGTGGATCGAGGCGGAGATGGTGAACCTGTTCTGTGAGGTTGGAGACTTGGGTGGCCAGGGTCTCAACGGCATGTCGAGCAGCAGACAATTCCTGCTCGTGTCTGCCTAGCATCGCCCCCTGGATCTCGACGGCTGAGTGGAGAGGATCCGAAGTCGCTGGGTCCATTCTTGGTCGGATTCTTCTGTTACGGTGAGTGAATGAGGACCCAAAAGCGAACTAACTTAAACAGAGCTTCTTTAATAACCAAACATAGGTAGGCTCAGATAGACCGGCAGATTCCGACAGGACAGGACAAGGTTACAGCAAACATGACGATAGTCTGGCTCAGGCATGAAACACAACAAACAAGAATCCGACAAGGACAGGAACAAAAACAGAGAGAGATATAGGGGACTAATCAGAGGGAAAAGGGGAACAGGTGGGAGAAGGGGTGACGAGGTAGTCAAGAGGAGACAAGGAACAGCTGGGGGAAAGCGGGGGAGAAAAGGAAACCTAATACGACCAGCAGAGGGAGACAGGGTGAAAGGAAAGGACAGAAAGACACAACATGACAATACATGACACAATTAGTATTTGGTATCATTGCCTTTAAATTGTGTAACTTGGGTCAAACGTTTCAGGTAGTTGGGTGATAATAAGTTGGGTGAATTTTGGCCCATTCCTCCTGACAGAGCTGTTGTAAGGTTTATAGGCCTCCGTGCTCGCACACGCTTTTTGAGTTCTGCCCACAAATTTTCTATGGGATTGAGGTCAGGGCTTTGTGATGGCCACTCCAATACCTTGACTTTGTTGTCCTTAGGCCAATTTGCCACAACTTTGGAAGTATGCTTGGGTCATTGTCCATTTGGAAGACCCATTTGCAACCAAGCATTAACTTCCTGACTGATGTCGTGAGATGTTGCTTCAATATATCCACATAATTTTCCTGTCTCATGATGCCGTCTATTTTGTGAAGTGCACCAGTCTCTCCTGCAGCAAAGCACCCCCACAACATGATGCTGCCATCCCCACACTTCACGGTTGGGATGGTGTTCTTCGGCTTGCAAGCCTCCCCCTTTATCCTCCAAACATAACGATGGTCATTATGGCCAAACTGTTCTATTTTTGTTTCATCAGACCAGAAGACATTTCTCCAAAAAGTACGACCTTTGTCCCCATGTGCAGCTGCAAACCATAGTCTGGCTTTTTTTTATGATGGTTTTGGAGCAGTGGCTTCTTCCTTACTGAGCGGCCTTTCATGTTCTGTTTATATAGGACTCGTTTTACTGTGGATATACAGTGCCTTGCGAAAGTATTCGGCCCCCTTGAACTTTGCGACCTTTTGCCACATTTCAGGCTTCAAACATAAAGATATAAAACTGTATTTTTTTGTGAAGAATCAACAACAAGTGCGACACAATCATGAAGTGGAACGACATTTATTGGATATTTCAAACTTTTTTAACAAATCAAAAACAGAAAAATTGGGCGTGCAAAATTATTCAGCCCCTTTACTTTCAGTGCAGCAAACTCTCTCCAGAAGTTCAGTGAGGATCTCTGAATGATCCAATGTTGACCTAAATGACTAATGATGATAAATACAATCCACCTGTGTGTAATCAAGTCTCCGTATAAATGCACCTGCAATGTGATGGTCTCAGAGGTCCGTTAAAAGCGCAGAGAGCATCATGAAGAACAAGGGACACACCAGGCAGGACCGAGATACTGTTGTGAAGAAGTTTAAAGCCGGATTTGGATACAAAAAGATTTCCCAAGCTTTAAACATCCCAAGGAGCACTGTGCAAGCGATAATATTGAAATGGAAGGAGTATCAGACCACTGCAAATCTACCAAGACCTGGCCGTCCCTTTCAGCTCATACAAGGGGAAGACTGATCAGAGATGCAGCCAAGAGGCCCATGATCACCCTGGATGAACTGGGAGACTCTGTCCATAGGACAACAATCAGTCATATATTGCACAAATCTGGCCTTTATGGAAGAGTGGCAAGAAGAAAGCCATTTCTTAAAGATATCCATAAAAAGTGTCGTTTAAAGTTTGCCACAAGCCACCTGGGAGACACACCAAATACACACCAAATATGGAAGAAGGTGCTCTGGTCAGATGAAACCAAAATTGAACCTTTTGGCAACAATGCAAAACGTTATGTTTGGCGTAAAAGCAACACAGCTCATCACCCTGAACACACCATCCCCACTGTCAAACATGGTGGTGGCAGCATCATGGTTTGGGCCTGCTTTTCTTCAGCAGGGAAAGGGAAGATGGTTAAAATTGATGGGAAGATGGATGTAGCCAAATACAGGACCATTCTGGAAGAAAACCTGGTGGAGTCTGCAAAAGACCTGAGACTGGGACGGAGATGTGTCTTCCAACAAGACAATGATCCAAAACATGAAGCAAAATCTACAATGGAATGGTTAAAAAATAAACATATCCAGGTGTTAGAATGGCCAAGTCAAAGTCCAGACCTGAATCCAATCGAGAATCTGTGGAAAGAACCGAAAACTGCTGTTCACAAATGCTCTCCATCCAACCTCACTGAGCTCAAGCTGTTTTGCAAGGAGGAATGGGAAAAAATTTCAGTCTCTCGATGTGCAAAACTGATAGAGACATACCCCAAGCGACTTACAGCTGTAATCGCAGCAAAAGGTGGCGCTACAAAGTATTAACTTAAGGGGGCTGAATAATTTTGCACGCCCAATTTTTTTTTTTGTTACATTTTTTTTAAATATCCAATAAATGTCGTTCCACTTCATGATTGTGTCCCACTTGTTGTTGATTCTTCACAAAAAAATACAGTTTTATATCTTTATGTTTGAAGCTTTGAAATGTGGCAAAAGGTCGCAAAGTTCAAGGGGGCCAAATAGTTTCGCAAGGCACTGTAGATTCTTTTCTACCTGTTTCCTCCAGCATCTTCACATGCCCTTTGTTGTTGTTCTGGGATTGATTTGCACTTTTCGCACCAAAGTACGTTAATGTCTAGGAGACAGAACGCGTCTCCTTCCTCAGAGGTGTGACGGCTGTGTGGTACCATGGTGTATAAACCTGCGTCCTATTGTTTGTACAGATGACAGAAGTTGCATGGACTCACTCTGTGTTCAATAATAGTGTTTAACAAATTCAGCATTTTTATATAAAAATACAGAAATCAAAAATACTCAAACAAGTGACCTACAAACTGTCTGGGGAAAACTTCTGCTTTAACATGACAATAAAGGGAGAACAGATGAACAGGTGTCATCGATTTTAGTAATCCACTCGTTCAACTTGCAGAGAAAGGAATCTGAGAATCTATCCCTAAACTTTGTTTCAACAAGTCAGATACCCTAAAATGTAATCAAACCAAAATACTTCTGTCCGAAAGAAGTATGTCCATTAGGAAACCGATTTTAGCAGGTCCGTAATGTCTTCATGGAGCGCACAAACACACATTTCCAAGACTGTGTCCTTCTACTAAAACTGATATTTCTTTATCATTTTTTAGCTTACAAGCCTGAAACCTTGAACAGACTGACACCCTGTGGAAGCCATTTGAATTACATCCAGTTTCTCTTGCATTTCTAAGAGGATGGTCTCAAAATAAAACAAATCTGGTTGGTTTTTCTTTGGATTTTCTCCTACCATATATATTGTGTTTATATTCTCCTACATTATTTTAACATTTCTACAAACTTCACGGTTTTGTTTTCAATGGTACCAATTATATGCATATCCTGGCTTCAGGGCCTGAGCTACAGGCAGTTTCTTTAGGCACTTCATTCAGACAGGAAGTGGAGAAAAAAGGGGCCTAGTAATAAGTTAAATAGCCATCACTAATGTAATAGTCTACTCAACCCTGCACACATAGAATCACTGGCCAATTTAATAATGGAACACAAGTCACTTTAATAATGTTTACATACTGCTTTACTCAGGCAGTTTACTTTACTTTTTTTCATGTGTACAATACCAGTCAAAAGTTGGGACACACCTACTCGTTCAAGGGTTTTTATTTTTACTATTTTCTACATTGTACAGTTGTAGCCAAAAGTTTTGAGAATGACACAAATATTAATTTTCACAAAGTCTGCTGCCTCAGTTTGTATGATGGCAATTTGCATATACTCCAGAATGTTATGAAGAGTGATCAGATGAATTGCAATTAATTGCACTTTTTTTGCCATGCATATGAACTGAATCCCCCAAAAACATTTCCACTGCATTTCAGCCCTACCACAAAAGGACCAACTGACATCATGTCAGTGATTCTCTCGTTAACACAGGTGTGAGTGTTGACGAGGACAAGACTGGAGATCAGTCTGTCATGCTGATTGAGTTTGAATAACAGACTGGAGGCTTCAAAAGGAGGGTGGTGCTTGGAATCATTGTTCTTCCTCTGTCAAATATGTTACCTTCAAGGAAACACGTGCCGTCATCATTGCTTTGCACAAAAAGGGCAAGAATATTGCTGCCAGTAAGATTGCACCTAAATACACCATTTATTGGATCATCAAGAACTTCAAGGAGAGCGGTTCAATTGTTGTGAAGAAGGCTTCAGGTTGCCCAAGAAAGTCCAGCAAGCGCCAGGACCATCTCCTAAAGTTGATTCAGCTGCGGGATCGGGGCACCACCAGTACAGAGCTTGCTCAGGAATGGCAGCAGGCAGGTGTGATGCATCTGCACGCACAGTGAGGAGAAGACTTTTGGAGGATGGCCTGGTGTCAAGAAGGGCAGCAAAGAAGCCACTTGTCTCCAGGAAAAACATCAGGGACAGACTGATATTCTGCAAAAGGTACAAGGATTGGACTTCTGAGGACTGGGGTAAAGTCATTTTCTCTGATGAATCCCCTTACCGATTGTTTGGAGCATCCGGAAAAAAGCTTTTCCGGAGAAGACAAGGTGAGCGCTACCATCAGTCCTGTGTCATTCATGTTTGTGGTTGCTTCTCAGCCAAGGGAGTGGGCTCACTCACAATTTTGCCTAAGAACACAGCCATGAATAAAGAATGGTACCAACACATCCTCCGAGATCAACTTCTCCCAACCATCCAGGGACAGCTTGGTGACTAACAATGCCTGTTCCAGCATGATGGAGCACCTTGCCATAAGGCAAAAGTGATAACTAAGTGGCTGGGGGAACAAAACATCAATATTTTCGGTCCATGGCCAGGAAACTCCCCAGACCCTAATCCCATTGAGAACTTGTGGTCAATCTTCAAGAGGCGGGTGGACAAACAAAAACCCACAAATTCTGACAAACTCCAAGCATTGATTATGCAAGAATAGGCTGCAATCAGTCATGATGTGGCCCAGAAATTAATTGATAGCATGCCAGCGCGGATTGCAGAAGTCTTGAAAAATAAGGGTCGACACTGCAAATATTGACTCTTTGAATCAACTTCATGTAATTGTCAATCAAATCAAATCAAATCAAATGTATTTATATAGCCCTTCGTACATCAGCTGATATCTCAAAGTGCTGTACAGAAACCCAGCCTAAAACCCCTAACAGCAAGCAATGCAGGTGTAGAAGCACGGTGGCTAGGAAAAACTCCCTAGAAAGGCCAAAACCTAGGAAGAAACCTAGAGAGGAACCAGGCTATGTGGGGTGGCCAGTCCTCTTCTGGCTGTGCCGGGTGGAGAATATAACAGAACATGGCCAAGATGTTCAAATGTTCATAAATGACCAACATGGTCGAATAATAATAAGGCAGAACAGTTGAAACTGGAGCAGCAGCACGGTCAGGTGTACTGGGGACAGCAAGGAGTCATCATGTCAGGTATTCCTGGGGCATGGTCCTAGGGCTCAGGTCCTCCGAGAGAGAGAGAATTAGAGAGAGCATATGTGAGATGGCCAGTCCTCTTCTGGCTGTGCCGGGTGGAGATTATAACAGAACATGGCCAAGATGTTCAAATGTTCATAAATGACCAGCATGGTCGAATAATAATAAGGCAGAACAGTTGAAACTGGAGCAGCAGCACGGCCAGGTGGACTGGGGACAGCAAGGAGTCATCATGTCAGGTAGTCCTGGGGCATTGTCCTAGGGCTCAGGTCCTCTGAGAGAGAGAAAGAAAGAGAGAAGGAGAGAATTAGAGAACACACACTTAGATTCACACAGGACACCGAATAGGACAGGAGAAGTACTCCAGATATAACAAACTGACCCTAGCCCCCCGACACAGAGGCTGAGACAGGAGGGGTCAGGAGACACTGTGGCCCCATCCGAGGACACCCCCGGATAGGGCCAAACAGGAAGGATATAACCCCTCCCACTTTGCCAAAGCACAGCCCCCACACCACTAGAGGGATATCTTCAACCTCCAACTTACCATCCTGAGACAGGGCTGAGTATAGCCCACAAAGATCTCCGCCACGGCACAACCCAAGGGATGACCACATCAGTGAATCAACCCACTCAGGTGATGCACCCCCTCCAGGGACGGCATGAGAGAGCCCCATTAAGCCAGTGCCTCAGCCCCTGTAATAGGGTTAGAGGCAGAGAATCCCAGTGGAAAGAGGGGAACCGGCCAGGCAGAGACACTCAAGGGCGGTTCGTTGCTCCAGAGCCATTCCGTTCACCTTCCCTCTCATGGGCCAGACTACACTCAATCATATGACCCACTGAAGAGATGAGTCTTCAGTAGAGACTTAAAGGTTGAGACCGAGTTTGCGTCTCTGACATGTGTAGGCATACCGTTCCATAAAAATGGAGCTCTATAGGAGAAAGCCCTGCCTCCAGCTGTTTGCTTAGAAATTCTAGGGACAATTAGGAGGCCTGCGTCTTGTGACCGTAGCGTACGTGTAGGTATGTACGGCAGGACCAAATCAGAGAGATAGGTAGGAGCAAGCCCATGTAATGCTTTGTAGATTAGCAGTAAAACCTTGAAATCAGCCCTTGCTTTGACAGGAAGCCAGTGTAGAGAGGCTAGCACTGGAGTAATATGATAATTTTTTTTGGTTCTAGTCAGGATTCTAGCAGCCGTATTTAGCACTAACTGAAGTTTATGTAGTGCTTTATCAGGGTAGCCGGAAAGTAGAGCATTGCAGTAGTCTAACCTAGAAGTGACAAAAGCATGGATTCATTTTTCTGCATCATTTTTGGACAGAAAGTTTCTGATTTTTGCAATGTTACGTAGATGGAAAAAAGCTGTCCTTGAAATGGTCTTGATATGTTCTTCAAAAGAGAGATTGGGGTCCAGAGTAACGCCGAGGTCCTTCACAGTTTTATTTGAGACGACTGTACAACCATTAAGATTAATTGTCAGATTCAACAGAAGATCTCTTTGTTTCTTGGGACCTAGAACAAGCATCTCTGTTTAGTCCGAGTTTAAAAGTAGAAAGTTTGCAGCCATCCACTTCCTTATGTCTGAAACACATGCTTCTAGCAAGGGCAATTTTGGGGCTTCACCATGTTTCATTGAAATGTACAGCTGTGTGTCATCCGCATAGCAGTGAAAGTTAACATTATGTTTTCGAATAACATCCCCAAGAGGTAAAATATATAGTGAAAACAATAGTGGTCCTAAAACGGAACCTTGAGGAACACCGAAATTTACAGTTGATTTGTCAGAGGACAAACCATTCACAGAGACAAACTGATATCTTTCCGACAGATAAGATATAAACCAGGCCAGAACTTGTCCGTGTAGACCAATTTGGGTTTCCAATCAATCCAAAAGAATAAAAGCCTTTGACACTTATGAAATATGTGACGCACTTAAGCGTAGTGGGTGCGGAGTCAGGCGCAGGAGGCAGAAAGTACTGAGCAGTGCTTTATTTAGGCACGGGGAAAATCGTGCACACCAAAACACACAGGTGCAACAAACACAATACCCAAAACCAGGACCAAACAAGTCCAGAGGGAAAACCCGAAAATCAAACACGCTACCAATACACTACCACACACAAACACAGTGGGAAAAATAAGCCCGCACAAAGAGCAGGCGGGCCGACCAGTTTAAGTAGCCCAACTAAACGTAAACAAGAAACATGTAACGTGTAACTAATAAGACAAAACCAACAGAAAAGGGATCGGTGGCAGGTAGTAGACCGGTGACGACGACCGCCGAGCACCGCCCCGAACAGGAAGAGGAGCCACCTTCGGTAGGAGTCGTGACAAAATGCTTGAAATTATACTCCATCTGACAAAAAATATCTAAAGACACTGAGGCAGCAGACTTTGTGAAAATACATGTTTGAGTCATTCTCAAAACTTTTGGCCATGACTGTAGAATAGTGAAGACATCAAAACTATGAAATAACACATGGGAATCATGTACTAAACAAAAAAAGTGTAAAACAAATCAAAACACATTTTAGATTTTTCTAAATTTGCACACTCTTGGCAATCTCAATCAGCTTCACCTGGAATGCTTTTCCAATAGTCTTAATGGAGTTCCAACATATGCTGAGCACGTGTTGGCTGCTTTTCCTTCACTCTGCGGTCCAACTCATCCCATTCCATCTCAATTGGGTTGAGGTCGGGTGATTGGAGGCCAGGTCATCTGATGCAGCACTCCTTCTTGATCAAATAGCCCTTACACAGCCTGGTCGTGTGTGTTGGGTCATTGTCCTGTTGAACAACAAATTATAGTCCCACTAAGCACAAACCAGATGGGATGGCGTATCGCTGCAGAATGCTGTGGTAGTCATGCTGGTTAAGTGTGTCTTGAATTCTAATCAAATCACAGACAGTGTCACCAGAAAAGCACCCCCACCCCACACCTCCATGCTTCTTGGTGGGAACCACACATGCAGAGATCTGTTCACCTACTCTGCATCTCACAAAGACACCGCGGTTGGATCCAAAAATCTCACATTTGGACTCATCAGACCTAAAGACAGATTTCCACCAGTCTAATGTCCATTTCTCATGTTTCTTGGCCCAAGCAAGTGTCTTATTATTATTGGTGTCATTTAGTGGTTTCTTTGCAGCAATTTGACCATGAAGGCCTGATTCACGCAGTCTCCTTGGAACAGTTGATGTTGAGATGTGTGTTACGCTGAGTAGAACAGGGGAACCCAAGAGCAGACTCAGACGAGGGATGATTGAAAGGTATTTATTGAAACATGGGGGAGATGGATTGCAGGTCAAGGGAAGCTCAGGCAGGTTACTGGAAACCAGGTACGAAGGCTGAGGCTGGAGCGAGAGGGTTTGAGACGGTAAGCAGGTCCGGCGGGGAATCCAAGGGAGTAGTAGAGTGTGGAATCCAGGACAGAGTAGCAGGATGACGAGACGTGGGACTGGAAACAGGGACCAGAGTCAGAGTGGGCAGAACAGCATCAGGCAAGGAAAACAGGCACAACAGGATAACAGGATCTGAATAGCAACAAACGGCTAGAAACGTACACTGACTGAGCAGAGATTACGAAGTGGCAGGGCTGAGTACTTGTAGAGGTCTTGATTATGGAACAGTTTACAGCTGGTGGGGATCTGCTCTGACTCCAGCACACCTGTCTCCGCCCACACAATCACACACAAAGAGAGAGAGAGTACTGGGGGAGTGGCGGCAGGTCAAGGAGACACAGGATGAGCAGTAGGGGGGCGTTGCATGAGCAGATTTGACAATGTGTCTGTAACTTGAACTCTGTGAAGCATTTATTTGGGCTGCAATATCTGAGGTGCATTAACTCTAATGAACTTATCCTCTGCAGCAGAGGTAATTCTGGGTCTTCCATTCCTGTGGCGGTCCTCATGAGAGCCAGTTTCATCATAACGTTTGATGTTTTTTGCGACTGCACTTGAAGACACAGACACAACACAACTGATAGGCTCAAACGCATTAAGAAGGAAATCAATTCCACAAATTAACTTTCAACTAGGCACAGCTGTTAATTGAAATGCATTCCAGGTGACTACCTCATGAAGCTGGTTGAGAGAATGCCAAGAGTGTGCAAAGTTGTCATCAAGGAAAAGGGTGGCTATTTGAAGAATGTCAAATATAAAATATATTTAGATTTGTTTAACACTTTTTGGGTTACTATTGATTCCACATGTGTTATTTCATAGTTTTGATGTCTTCACTATTATTCTACAAATCAGAATCAGAAAAACCCTTGAATGAGTAAGTGTGTCCAAATTTTTGACTGGTACTGTACAGTATATACTGTATTTTAGTGAATGCCACCTCTACATTGCTCGTCCTAATGCTCATATATTCCATTATTTTACTTTTGGATTTGTGTATTGTTGTGAATTCTTAGATGCAACTGCACTGTTGGAGATAGGAACACTTTCATATTTCATCTTAACTGATCCTGGTTCTGCTGTAAGTCATTACATTGCACAGGTGTCTGGTGTGTGTTTGCAAGTTTCAAGGTGTTTGTTATTGTTGTGTGTCTATGTATGAATTTCAATGGGTGTGTTTTGGGTGTATATGGTACAAGTGTGAGCTTTTGACACTGTGAAGGCAACTTCAGTGTGTGTATTTGTGTGTTTGCGCGCGTGTGAGAGAACATGCTGATCAATAAGAATAAGTCAGCAGCATCTCTGAGGAAATGTCTTTATACTTTATCTGGTGAGGACTAGAGATCGTTACAGCCTTCTCATCAATCTCCATCACACTGCAGTTCACTCAGAATCACTGAGAGTTATTGATCTAGAGATGCACTGAAAAGTCCACAAATGGAGGGTCAGAAAATGGTAAATGATTGAAGTGCGTGTCCAAGATGTCAAATAATTGGTATTGGATAGGAATTGTCTTGGAAAGGGTGTAATGGATCTCGTCCTCCTCTTCTGAGGAGGAGTAGCGAGAAGGATCGGAGGACCAATTTTCAGCTTGGTAAGTGTTCATGATGTAATATTTAATGAATCAAAACTGAACACTGAAATACAAAAACAATAAAGTGAACGACCGAAAACTGAAACAGTCCTGTCTGGCGACATACACAAAGACAGAAAAGAACCACCCACAAAACACAATGGAAAACAGGCTACCTAAATATGGTTCTCAATCAGGGACAACGATTGACAGCTGCTTCTGATTGAGAACCATACCAGGCCAAACACAGAAATAGAAAATCATAGACAAACTAACATAGACAACCCACCCAAATCATGCCCTGACCATACTAAAACAAAAGACAGAACAAAGGAACTAAGATCAGAACGTGACAAAGGGATTGGTGTAGAAAACTTATCATGTTTTATCTGATGACGTGACGGTAGTGCACCAGGCAACGTGAATACATATTGTGTAAAAACAAATCAACAATTCTCAGTTATCTTAATTATTGTTGTAATAAATAGCATCTTACTCAAAAGAGTGAAGAAATTAATATCCCCCTGTGATCCCATCTCAGATCTTCAAGGTTACCGATGATATCCTCCCCTTGGAATATGTGGCATTGTGGCTTCTCTGTTTAGCTTCAGTAATAAGCTCTGATTCTTCTGAGGTTTCTCCCGCCACAGAGGGGATGATTCCAGACATCTGCTTAATAACTTCTCAATTTGTTCAATTTTCAATTAACAGGCAGCTATTGCGAGGCGGCAAGATTAAACAAGGAAGAGAGGGAAGGGAAAAATGAAAACAACAGGATGTTTCTTGTCGTAGTCTTTGATCTGGGTTTTGCTTGACAACACAAAGGATTAAAAGACTTACAAATGGAGAGAGATGGAGTCCCCCTTTAAGCTGCTTTAGCCCAGCTAGCAGATCCACTGAGTTCTGTTCTCTACTCACGGCTCTCATTTAGAATGGAAAGCACACGTGCCCATCACTTAGAGTCTGTCAGCTCTCCTTCCTCTCTCTTTTTTCCTCAAATTATATTTCAAACCCCCTTATCATCTCACACCTTGTCATGCCAGGACTAATGAAGCGTTAGCAGGAGCACACATTAGCCAGAGCATGCACACACACACATGCACAAGCACACACACGCACAAGCGCAGACAACATACATATGAACACACATACAAGCACACACACCCTTGTGTGTGTGAAAAATACATACACAGGCACACACACCATTCACACACACGCTTGCGCACACACACACACACACACTCACACACCCAGTGCCTAGCGTACACACAAATCAGGAAGAGTAGTGTCTGCCATATTTAAGCCTGTTTGACAGTGTCTGTGAGGGGGGATCTATCATTGTTCGTTGTCAGCTGAGATACTGAGATAATGGATGGATTTAATGGCTTGATTTAGGCCTCAGCCTGACTGACTGGCTAGCTTCTGACTGACTGGCTTGTTGGCATCTGGCTGAATGACTGACTGACTAGCTTGTTGGCTACACTCTTAGATATAAGGTTACGGTATTGTGCCCTGGGGTACAAAAAGATTGGAATACATATAACGTATCTTCAGAAGTACACATCATCTCACATGGTACTGTTCGCTATGTTTTAGGGTACATGTGTGGATAAAGAGTATAACAGTACATTTCGGTACCCAATATTTTGAAAAGGTGGTAAAAAAAAGAAGAAAAGCCCGCTCACTGCTCTTGAAAGTATTCCTGTTCTTTGATAAGCCTTACGTATCGGCGTCAAGGCCTTCGTCAGAGCTTTGACCACGGCGTTGAAGCCGATACGTTAAGCTTATTAAAGAGCAGTGATACTATCAAGAGCAGTGTGCAGGTTTCTTATTTTTCTTTTTATCTTATTCAACTGCTACCGTGCACCTGCATAAAAAGATAGCTCAGATGTGCGAGTGCCTTTTGAATATAAAAAGGTACAATCACACTCTCACTTTCGATGTACAGTAAAGGTACATTATGTTTCCCAAGGTACAAACATATTTTGTGTACCCTCAACTCTTGATGGTACTGATCTGTACTTTCGCTTAGCAGAAAAGCAATGTATTGAAGAAATGTACATATTTGTACCCACCACAAGGTACAATGATGAATTTTAAAATAACTAAGGGCTTCGTCTCTGGAGTGGTATACTAAAAAGGCACATTTGTACCATAATCATTATCACATTTCCCAGCATTCTCTACTTCCGGGAGATTTGTATATCTGTACATGTTTTTGCATGTACATTGATTGATTGATTAAATCTCATGCTACACAAAGATAAATAACATACATTTTTCTAAAGTAATATTACTTTACCCTCTCATAATGTTTTTTTCCATCCGTTTACTGAAATGGTTGTTTCAGTTTATAAAATGGCTTAGGTAGTCTTCTCACAATGTCCCTAACCTTGGCTGTCATTCTGAATGCTGGTTAAAAGAAAGACAACTGTTGGATATCCTAATTGTGCCTGGATTCCATTAGAAAGTAAACATCACTTTGCAAGTCAGCATAATGTGGCTTGCAGGTAGGGTTACTAAATTCTGATAAATTTCCCAGGTTTTCCAGAAATCTCAGTTGGAAGATTCCTGGACACAGCTGGGAATAAGCAGGAAAATTATGGGAAAGTTAATAACATTTTGCAACCCTACTTGCAGGCCTCATGTGGCCTGTAAACCACGAGGTTCAGGCCACTCTATTAGGGTAAAATTAGTCCTCAAAATAAAGACTTATGACTGGGTTACCCAATGGGGTTATATTTGCCATTTTCATTGCTGGACATAAACGTGATATTAATTGAATGCATCTGTTTCCAGGTATTTCTACTCATAATAGAGAGACAGGATGTGATCATATAGAAATACAAGCAAGGTTTGTATTGATTATTTTTTAGTCAAACATATACTATTTATACAAAAGTATGTGGAAACACCTTCAAATTAGTGGATGTGGCTATTTCAGCCACACCAGTTGCTGACATGTGTATAAAATCTAGCACAGAGCCATGCAATCTCCATAGACAATCATTGGCAGTAGAATGGCCTGTACTGAGGAGCTTAGTGACTTTTAACGTGGAACCGTCATAGGATTCCAGGTTCCAACAAGTCAGTTAGTCAAATTTCTGCCCTGCTAGAGCTGCCCCAGTCAACTGTAAGCGCTGTTATTGTGAAGTGTAAACATTTAGGAGCAACAATGGCTCAGCCGCGAAGTGATAGATCACAAAACGGGACCGTCGAGTGCTGAAGCGCTTAGCACGTAAAACATTGCCTGTCCTCGGGTGCAACACTCACTACCAAGTTCCAAACTGCCTCTGGAAGCAAAATCAGCACAATAACTGTTCGTCAGGAGCTTCATGGAATGGGTTTCCATGGCCGTGCAGCCGCATACAAGCAATCACCATGCACAATGCCATGGTGGAGTGGTGGAAAGCTCAAAGCCATTGGACTCTGGAGCAGAGGAAAGGTGTTCTCTGGAGTGATGATTCACGCTTCACCATCTGGCAGTCTGACAGACAAATCTGGGTTTGGCAGATGCCAGGAGAACACTACCTGCCCTAATGCATAGTGCCAACTGTAAAGTTTGGGGGAGGAGGAAGGGGGCTGTTTCTCATGGTTTGGGCTAGGCCCGTTAGTTCCAGTGAAGGGAAATGTTAATGCTACAGCATACATTGACATTCTAGAGGATTATGTGCTTCCAACCTTGAGGCAACAGTTTAGGAAAGGCCATTTCCTTTTTCAGTATGACAATGCACCCTAGGCACAAAGTGAGGTACATACAGAAAGATCGATGTGGAAGAAGATCGATCGAGATCGATGTGGAAGAACTTAACTGGCCTGCACTGAGTCCTGACATCAACCCCATCGAACACCTTTGGGATAAATTGGAACGCAGACAGCGAGCCAGGCCTAATCGCCCAACATCAGTGCCGACCTCACTACTGCTCGTGTGGCTGAAATGAAGTCCCCGCAACAATGATCCAGCATCTAGTCGAAAACCTTCCCAGAAGACTGGAGGCTGTTATACCAGCAAAGGGGGGACCAACTGCATATTAATGCCCATAATATTGGAATGAGATTTTTGACGAGCAGGTGTCCACATACTTTTGGTAACGTGGTTGTATATGTCTGGCCTTCTTGCATTCAATTTGCAGTCTACAAATGATTTGTAATTATGTTCCATATCCCTGACCATCCACTGAAGTAACAAATAGTCCAGTGCCTGAATATAATTGATGATCCCCTCATTATGAGATATCTAATATATTGTCATAAGAGTTTAATTAGTGGGTACGTGGTTTTCAGTTAGTTATTTTGGCGACCAGTGAGTGGAAGTGTTGTACCAGTTTAAGTGGTCTATGGTAGAGGTACATTTTCCTTTTTTAAAAGCATGCTTTTGTTTCCTGCGGACTGTAAGAAAGGTAGTTTCTGAGGTATGAACTGGGGTACAATTATGTACTATAACTAGTGATGGGGAAACAACGTTTACTGAAGCGTTGAGGTTTTCCAGCCAATTGTGTCAAAAGTACGTTCAATACTCAAGGCTTTGATCAACATAGTGTACACTAGTGGCACCTGCTGGTCAAAAGAATTTAGCCAAATTATTATAGATATAGCCTTTTTGTCTTTTACAAAACCAATCAGGTGGTTGTTTGACTAAGCGAAGTTTCGAACATCATTGATCACATGCTTCTGATAAAGTGATACCTGCATCAGCACACTGCTTCGAAGTACACGGCTTCGAAGTATCACTACCTGTAACTAATGGTACCAAGAACGTACCATACAGGGCACCACCCCAGTGACAGGCGTTTGCACTCCTTTAGGAACAAATGTAAACCTTTTTTTCTGAGAGTGTAGATTCTGACTGACTGACTGGCTGGCTGGTTGAGTGAGTGAGTGAGTGAGTGAGTGAACAAGGGAGCGTTTACCTCGAGATAGTGGAGGAGGGAGATGCTGACTGACTGGCTGGTCGACTGGCTGAGTCTACTAGGGAACGTTTACTTCGAGGTAGTGAGGGGAAAATAAACTTACTCTCCAGCTTCTCCAGAGTAAAGTTCATCCATCATTCCAGTCCAGTGTCACGTTAGTGTCTCTCTAAAGGCCATTGTCATGCTTTATTATATGACAAATGAATGGGAAGTGAGTGTTTTCTTCTTCTCTCGCTTACCTTGCTCAACTGCCGGTAACACATTTACCTAAACAACAAGCATATCCATGGGGAAACAATTCAGGGGAGAATAATGCACCAAATGAACATAGCTATAATGTGTCTCCATTACGTATAATTCCAAATAACAATGTTTCGTTGACATTAACCAGGTTTCTGTCCAACCACTTCAAGTCGATGAATTACCTGATGCTTAAAAGAAAGTCATGACAGGGCTGATGGAAAAAGGACATGCCGGTTCAAATTCATAAATCTCAACAGACAATTTGTTCGTTCGACATGGTGGGATATTTTTGTATCTGTAAAATTAATGATGTGAGAAATGTTGGAGGAAACGCCTTTATGCGCAAATATTGATAAACAATGTATTCGAAAGTATTTAAACCTTTTTTCACATTTTATTAGGCTACAGCCTTATTCTAAAATTGATTAAATTAAAATAATTCCTCACAAATCACCACAATTCCCCATAATGACAAAGCAAAAATAGTTTTTTATAAATGTTTGCAAATGTATAAAAACTGTTCAACTGATACCTTATTTGCATAAGTATTCAGACCCTTTTCTATGAGAATTATAATTGAGCTCAGGTGTTTCCTGTTTCCATTGATCATCCTTGAGATATTTCTACAACTTGAGTGGAGTCCACCTGTGGTAAATTCAATTGATTGGACATGATTTGGAAAGGCACACACCTGTCTATATAAGGTCCGACAGTTGACAGTCTGTGTCAGAGCAAGAACTAGGCCATGAGGTTGAAGGAATTGTCCGTAGAGCTCCAAGACAGGGTTCTGTCAAGGCACAGATCTGGGGAAGGGTACCAACATTTTTCTGCAGCATTGAAGATCCCTAAGAACACAGTGGTCTCCGTCATTCTTAAATGGAAGAAGTTTGGAACCACCAAGACTCTTCCTAGAGCTTGCCGCCTGGCCAAACTGAGCAATCGAGAGTGAAGGGCCTTGGTCAAGGAGGTGACCAAGAACCCGATGGTCCTCTGACAGAGCTCCAGTGTTCTTCTGTGGAGATGGGAGAATCTTCCAGAAGGACAACCACTCCTCAGTAAAAGGCACATGACAGCCCAGTTGGAGTCAAGCTTGTAGTGTCATACCCAAGAAGACCTGAGGCTGTAATCACTGCCAAATGTGCTTCAATAAAGTACTGAGTAAAGGTAATTATGTAAATGTGATATTTCATTATTTTTTTATAATTTTTCATTTGCAAAAGAATTTACAAACCTGTTTTTACTTTGTCATTATGGGGTATTGTGTGTAGATTGATGTTGGGGGAATAAACAATTGAATAAGTTTTAGAATACGGCTGTAATGTAACAAAATGTGGAAAAAGTCAAGTGGTCTGAATACTTTCCGAATGCACTACAATACCCATCATATCGAATTAAACTTGACAAGGCCTACCACCACAATGTGGAAAAGCATTACAAGTTTATAGGCATGGTGGTTAAGTGCTAAGTGTTCATGTAAATTTACAATAGGCTAAATATCGAGCGTAGGCTATTATTTGAATGCTGGTGATGATGGTCGGTGCTTGGCTGCCAATTATCAATTACAATTATCTTGCTTTTATTCTTATCTCATCATTAAACCTGTTCACTTTATCAGCGAACTCTTGGCTAGAGAGCATGCGTCAAAATCAGATTGGGCAAGTTTGCTATTTATTGTAACAGTTTTTGTAACAAAACCATTGGTAGAGTTGAAAATGCAATGGAAACCCATTTAACTTCAGTTGTTTATTTGGTACATGGGAACTAAACCGCAGAAGTGCTTTTTATGTGCACCATGTCATCTCGCACAGCCTTTTATCCGCAACAAGTCAGTTTAATGGAAACACCTCTGGTGGGAAAATGTGCCTTGTTTTAATGCCGATTTTAGAATATTGACATGAAAATCTGTCGCCAATTGGAAGGAAATCTAGCTATTGAGACCAAATTCCACTCATTGTTACTCTACAAGGACGGACCACTTATCTTCCTGCACCTCAGCAGCTTCGTCTGGTGTGTGGTAGGTATATTTCTTTAATTTCTTCAATCTACTGTACAAGGACTTAGCTGCTAGAATTACTCACCGATCCTCTCGTTATCAAACATTCATACTGTGGGCCAGGGGTTACACACCCCTCCATGAACTGCATGTACCAATCCCTGAAGGTCACTTCCATCATCCGCACACTCCTTTATTACAGTCTGTCCCTGCAGTATCTCAACACCGGTCAGAGCTCTGGCACTATTAGATATTACTAATTACCCTGGTTTAGCATAGTTTTACTGGGTGGTCTTACGCAAGGGAAGGCAGGGGTCCATGGAAATAATGAACGCCAAGAAAAGCAAAGGCTAATGCTTATCAACATTATGTAGTGAGCTCGATCTTGTGCTGTCTTCAGTAAAGGGAATCAACAGTGAAGTAAATGTAAAGGTCAATTAAGTAAATATAAGTGATTAAATCATGGCGTAAAAAGGTTTCATAGTGAGCAGGGAATTTGTAAAAAGGCAAATTGAATGAACAGTCGCGTAGAGAAAAACAAATGTGTCCTGATTGTGTACAATGGAAAAGTAGATGTGTGGTTATCATTGGAAGAAAAAGAAAAAAGGTCCCTAAAGGAAAGAAAAAAAATCGATCACCGTGTAAATGATAAAATGATTGCCAATATGGAAGCATGCCTTCAGCATTGCCTTAATGTAAACTGACTAAGGTACAATTTGGATGGAATTGCCTGTGTGTTCTGTAATTTACATATGAATAACCTGCAAGCCATGAATTTATATAGCGAGATTGACAATAGTACGCAATTGCTACAATTTTCCGGTTAATATTACTCACTCTCTCAGTCTCATTTGATCTGCAGAAACAAACCCAATGGAGCAGATATTCAACCAATATCTTCATTTTCAAAGATTATAATGCAATTTACAGATGCAAACTGCAGACTGATATATTTTAATATGATTCCCCCTCCCTCCCTTGAGCTGTACTCTCCAGCAGGATTTACACGCTTGAGCTGCTACCACGGACCATAAGCTCTGGCACCCTACCTCAGAGCAGGTTGCTGTTCATTAGAGGCCTACCTGAGTTCAAACTGCTGTTGACACTTCATGGACACTGAGCACTAGTACTGGCTGCTGGTGACAAGTCACTTTTAACAAGCTGGTTCCTGCCCTCAAATAGACCTGGGCCTGTTGCTATGAGACCACTTTACTTTGGCATCATCAGTCTCATAAAAGGAGATAGTGGCATTTAAAAACCACACACAAGAGGTCTTTGTACTATTGCTCGATTGTATAATACATCAACAACATTACAACAGAGCTTACGGCTAGAACTTCAGAAGACAATAATAAGAATCTCCAAGTTACATAAAAAGACTATAACAGGCTACTCAACACCTGACAATAAAGGCGGCTTGTCATTTGAGACACACGTGGATCGTTAATCTTAATCACCAATCTATTGCCAATGATTATATTCAGGCCTAAGTCATTTCACAGGCCACCTATAAAGTAGCAGGTTGCTATGAAGTCCTAGTATTTAACAGTATCTCAGAGAGCATTATCTCTCTCCAGTCTCCGGCCAATGACAGTGGCTCTAATTGGAGTGTCAGGTAACCTGGTCTATGTCAAAAAGGAGACGGGCTGGAGAGAGGCTCAAGGACATCAGTGATTAGAATTGGATGCAGAGAAGAAAGCCTTGTTGTTATCCTCATTAATCTTCTCTTGAGATAATGTGTAAATCACTTGTTAATGTCAATAGAACATTTGCATAAAAATTTACAGGTAACTGCCAAAATAAAGGAAACGCCAATGTAAAGTGTCTTAATAGGGCATTGGGGCACCACGAGCCAGAACAGCTTCAATGCACCTTGGCATAGATTCTACAGTTGTCTGGAACTCTATTGGAGGGACGTGAGAAAATAAATTCCATAATTTGGTGTTTTGTTGGTGATGGTAGGAAACGCTGTCTCCTGAATCTCGTGACTGAGATGGCCATGGCACATGGTTTACACTGATATTATGCTCACCAAACCATTTGTGCCATTAGTGGTGGGAGTCGACTCCAAAATAATAGATCACTCTACTCATTGCACGTCGACTCCCGGTGTCGATTTGCATTTCTGGTTGTCAAACTTAACTTCTCCAATTCAGTAATTTTTGCAACAGAGGAAACTATTTGCCATTGTCTACTTGGAGAACACAAACTCTCGCATCTTTCACAGCAAAGAAAGAGCGACCTAGCGAGGGAAAGAGAGAGAGAGATGGGAGGGGCAGGTAGGCATAGGTAGGCATGTTAACCACCAGGCAGACAGTCAGAGCCGTGCATCATAATCAAAAGATTATAGGCTATAGGCTAATGCAATTTCTTGGCTTGCAATGTCTCACACAAGTTCACTAAAGTAGGGGCTATCACTGAGTAGGTAGAGCTATTCTACATGCAACAGACCGAAGACCAAACACACTAGCGTTTTTTATAGTGAAGAGAAAGAGTAGCAGGTGAGCCAGTGAGGGCAAGCTCGAGGGAGAGGATTGGGGCAGGCAGTCAGAACTGTGCGCATAGGCTATTTCATGGTAATCTGTATCTAGCAATGTCTTGTCTAGCAATGCCTTGTAAATTCACCAAAAGTATATTACAGTATTTATTATGCTATCAATGAGTATGGCTAAGCTATTCTTCATAGTGCCAGTGAATTGAAGTTGAACATTGCCAAATGCATCAGTTTAATTAGGCCTAAATGTGCAATAAAAATTGTGCCTACAGTTTATTTAATGAAACCCTGGCTGGCTGTTGATGTCCTAGATTAGGGCTCTCCAACCCTGTTCCTGGATAGCTGCCGTCCTGTAGGTTTTTGTTCCAAACCCAGTTGTAACTAACCTGATTCAGCTTATCAATCAGCTAATTTTTCCCAAGGGCTCCCGAGTGGAGCTGTGGTCTAAGGCACTGCATATCAGTGCAAGAGGCTGGTTTGAATCCAGGCTGCATCATATTCGGCTGAGATTGGGAGTCCCATAGGGCGGCGCACAATTGGCCCAGCGTCGTCTGTGGTAGGCCGTCAATGTAAATAAGAATTTGTTCTTAACTGACTTGCCTAGTTAAATAAAGGCTACATTTTTTAAAATTATGATTATTGAATCAGCTGAGCTAGATTGGGGTTGGAGAGAACCTACAGAATGGTAGAGCTCTATGAACAGGGTTGGAGAGCATTCTCCTCGGCAATAGATTGTAAAGCAGCATCCCAGCTAAACCTTTTGGAAATGGCACGTTCACGTTCTCATCCATAAACACAGTCAAGTGCAAATACGGTTCAGCAGCTCAAATCAGCAGGTTGGGGGAACATTGTTATTAGGAAGCACGTCTACCATAGATCCCTGAAATAATGATTATTTAAATACTATGAGGAGACCTATACATTTGACAGCCAAGTACGAGTTATCAGTGTAGCCTATTATTATCTAGACATAAAGTTGAAATATCTTCTCACCTATAATAAAAACCTCCAGGCTCTCGAGTCAATTCATTTTGAAAAAAGTGAATTACAGGGGGCAGATTGGAAAAACTAATCCTGTGCGAATCGTCCTCTGGAATAACGCACCGGCTTGAATAATTACAAAACCAACGACTCTAGTAATACCCGTCCGTATAGGGCTATAACATGGCAAAGAATAGGCTTATCATTGTAGAGAGCGCCGCATCATCCCATGGGATCCGTCAAGGCTGCACACAGCAGAAATATCACAGAAATATTCTAGTTCCTACACATCACCCTCTATATTCAAACAAAATAGGCCTTTTTATAGGCTAAATTGGTGAGCAAATGGGCAGCATCATGCTCATGTCAGTCCACTAGAACACAAATGTAGTCTTCCTAGTTGCCACACCCTGATCTGTTTCACCTGTCCTTGTGCTCTGAACTGGTTTTGACCGTTTGACTGTCCACGACCATTCTTTTGCCTACCCCTTTTGGATTAATAATACATATCAAAGACTCAAACCGTCTGCCTCCTGTGTCTGCATCAGGGTCTCGACTTGTGCCCTCATACTAGTAAGACTGCCTTAATGAGGTGGTGTGTACATGTGTCAAGAAAGCTTCGGAGTCAACTGTCATCCTATGGGGGCATAGCCATGGTATCCTTTTTATACATGACCCTAAGCATGATGGGATGATTGCTTAATTAACTCAGGATACACACCTGTGTGGAAAAACCTGCTTTGAATATACCTTGTATCCCTCATTTACTCATGTGTGGACTTAGAAGGTTTTGGTGGTGGGGAGTTGGGTAAAGTCCCTCTTTCCTTCTCTCTGTAGCTGTGTGGTTTACCGTATTCATGCCATTGTCGTCAACTAGAAGCAAAACAGCCAGCGCCAACTGTTTGTGTGTTGTGTTTGGTGCCAGGGATACCTGTTTTCTGAGATTAGATTGTTCAATCAGCTGTTTGCCAGCTGCCTGTCTCCCATAAAAAATAATCTATTTTACCTCAGTTGTTTTCATTTTACAGCCTCCAGCTGCCCTATTAGCCCAGTTCACAAACCAGACGCGCCGACAGTCAGAGTTCATTGTGGGTTTGCTCTCTCTGATTTTATGGTATGTTTTTGATGTTTTGTTCTCCCAGTTTCAGAGATTGGAACATTTTAGGCTACTTCTGTACTCTGTAAACAAATGAAATACTGACAGGAGTTTGGAAACTTAAAGCATATCAATTCACCTCTCCCATGCATGATCATAGGAAGGAAAGAACAGAAGTTCATGACCAATAATTTTACCAATATGTCTCCATACATCCAACTTATTGTATAGCCTAGTTGTTACTGTGAACAGTGACACTACCACAGTTGTGCTCTTCCAACAGTATCTTTACTCTTGTCACTTCATACTGTAAACAGAGGTCTCTCTCCCTGCTGAACAAAAACAGCATAGACCAGCATAGGCTAGTGACCAACCTTCCCAGTGTCTTCACCGGTGACCAGCCTTCGCCGTGTTTTCGCCGGTGACCAGCCTTTGCTGTGTTTTGGACACTGGTAACTGTAACCCAACATAACCAGCATGAAGTCACATTATGCTGCCTTGCAAAGTGATGTCTAAAACCTATTGGAATCCAACCTGAGTGGGAATAGAAAAGTGTAGCATAAGATTAATTAATTAATCAATCAATGTACATGCAAAAATACAGATATTAAAACAAACAACTATAAAAATCTAACTGCTACAGAGCATGCTGGGATATACGATAATGATTGGCTTGATTTTGCTGACCAGCTTGACCATGCAGGACTAGCACACACTCCCTCCCAAAAAAGGTTACTGAGGGGTTCTTTGTCAGGGGTGAATATGATATTTGTAATTTTTTTTTTGCATATCAAGAAGGGTTATTTACTGCATCACCATGTTTTCCTTTTTTGCCATGAAATGCTACACTTAGTTTTACGGTACACTGGTTGCAGTGAAAGTAAGGTAAACAACAACAAGTTGCACATTTTTACAGCTGAATTAAGGTGTTATTGCTGTAAAAGCAAAGTATACTGCTGAATAGTTGGAACTATATGTCATTTGGGATATGAACTCACAACTTTTTGGTTGCTAATGAGTTGAATTACCTGCTACACCACCAGGTCTGTGGGCATAACAGAGATTGGCCACAGATTTAATGTCAAGAAATCATTTCTGGTAAAAGTTGTCCAGAATCAAGTCAATAATTGTCCGATAATCTGACAACACCAATGTGTGACATTTGATGTGAAGTGTACATAAATGCTTTGGGGATTTGAACTTGCAAGCGTTTGGGTGGAAGTGTACATCTTTATTACCAAGAACATAGACTGAACACAAATATAAACGCAACATGCAACAATTTCAAAGATTTTACTGAGTTACAGTTCATTAGAAAATCAGTAAATTGAAATATATTAATTTGGCCCTAATCTATGGATTCCACATGACTGGGAATACAGATACCTTAAAAAAATGTAGGGGCATGGATCAGAAAACCAGTCAGTATCTGGTGTGACCACCATTTGCCTCATGCAGCGCAACACATCTCCTCCGCAGAGTTGATCAGGCTGTTGATTGTGGGCAGTGAAATGTTGTCCCAGGACTCCCAAGTGCGCAGCGGTCTAAAGCATTGCATCGCAGTGCTAGAGACGTCACTACAGATCCGGGCACTCTGTTCGCAATGTTAACATCAGCAAACCCCTCGCCCACACCATACACTCTGTCTGCCCGGTACAGGTGAAACCGGGATTCATGTGTGAAGAACACACTTCTCCAGCGTTCCAATGGCAATAGAAGGTGAGCATTTGCCCACTAAAATCGGTTACGATGCCGAACAGCAGTCAGGTCAAGTCCTGGTGAGGACGACAAGCACCAGATGAGCTTCCCTGAGACAGTTTCTGACAGTTGGTGCAGGAATTATTTGGTTGTGCAAACAATCCCGCCTGTGAAGAAAACGGGTGTGGAGGTCCTGAGCTGGCGTGGTTACACGTGGTCTGCGGTTGTGAGGCCGGTTGGACATACTGCCAAACTCTCTAAAATGACATTGGAGATGGCTTATGGTAGAGAAATTAACATTAAATTCTCTGGCAAAAAATCTGGTGGACATTCCTGCAGTCAGCATGCCAATTGCACACTCGCTCAAAACTTGAGAGATCTGTGGCGTTGTGTGACAAAACTGTACATTTTAGAGTGGCTTTTTATTGTCCCTAGCACAAGTTGCCATGCTCTTTAATCAGCGTATTGATATGCCACACCTGTCAGGTGGATGGATTATATTGGCAAAGGAGAAATGCTCACTAACAGGGATGTACATATCTTTGTGCACCAAATTTGAGAGAAACAAGCTATTTGTGCATACAGAACATTTCTGGGACCTTTTATTTCAGCTCATGAAACATGGGACCAACACACCTCGACATCATTGTTTTTAAAAGTGCAAGATGTCTCCGGTCTTGCACTTGCTGTTTCTGGTTGATGACAACAGACACACAAATACGACAACAAGTTAATTTTGCGATATTGATCATATTGTTTCTTAGGTCATATTGATAGAAAAACAAGTTCGTGGCCACTATAGTCATTTAAAGAAAGGCTATAGGTTCTAAATTAAGTGGTTGATGGTTATGTTGTCAAAGGTTGAACTAGTGCTGCTAGTAGCTCACTGTACCTTTGCTGAAACAAAGTAGCTCACTGACATCAGGGTCAGTGAACGTGACAGCAAACTGACAGTAAGTTATTGAAAATTAAACTAAAACTTCCCAGTGACCAACTTCCATTAAGTACTTGAAAACACACAGTAACCTCTTGACAGTCCAACTCTTGATTGTCACAAGCTCTTATAAAGATTGCAGCACTGGGATTGGACAAATAAGGAGATCAACATTATGATAAAATTACTTAACCTGGTACAACACTTCCACTAACGGTTGGCACAAATGTAAAGATATTTTAGACCATGCCCCCAAATATGCTAATCAGCCCCCTCCAGAACATTGCCCCCACCTACACTGCAAAGTGCAGTGAAAGTAAGGTAAAAAAATAAATAATAAAAATACGTCATTTTACTACAATATTTTTTTTAAACTCAGTTAAATTACGTTAACTTACTGTCAACTTACAGGTCATTTTTATATTGTGTGCCAAAAGCACAGCTGAAGTATCCTATAAGTATAACTGTAGAACCTATCATTGGATCTACCTGGAAACATAGGGTTCTTCATGAGAGGGTTATACATGGAACTCAAAATGGTTCCCCTACAGAGACAAATAAAAGGGTTCTACGTGGCACCCAAAAGGGATCCCAGATAGAACTCTGAAACCAGAGGGTTACAGCCTTATTCTAAAATTGACTAAATTGCTTTTTCCCTCTTGAATCTACACACATTACCCCATAATAACAAAGCAAAAACAGGTTTTTAAAAATAAAAAATATATACACTAAAGGTCAAAAGTTTGGACACACCTACTCATTTAAAGATTTTTCCTTATTTTTCCTATTTTCTACCTTGTATAATAATAGTGAAGACATCAAAACTATGAAATAACACATATGGAATCATGTCGTAACCAAAAAAGTGTTACACAAATCAAAATCTATTTTATATTTGAGATTCTTCAAATAGCCAACCATTGTCTTGATGACAGCTTTGCACACTCTTGGCATTCTCTTAACCAGCTTCATGAGGTAGTCACCTGGAATGCAATTTCAATTAACAGGTGTGCCTTCTTAATAGTTAGTTTGTGGAATTTCTTTCCTTCATAATGTGTTTGAGCCAATCAGTTGTGTTGTGACAAGTTGGGGGGGGGGGGGGGGGGGTATACAGAAGATAGCCCTATTTGGTAAAAGACCAAGTCCATATTATGGCAAGAACAGCTCAAATAAGCAAAGAGAAATTACAGTCCATCATTACTTTAAGACATGAAGGTCAGTCAATGCGGAAAATGTCAAGAACGTTGAACGTTTCTTCAAGTGAAGTCGCAAAACCCAACAAGCGCTATGATCAAACTGGCTCTCATGAGGAATGGAAGACCCAGAGCTACCTCTGCTGCAGAGGATATGTCGCATGAACTGCACCACTTGTTCAGTTTGCCTCTGCTTTACATCAGAAAGAGACTGCTATGGGACATGGCACAGGCAGCAAAATATTGTGTAGAGGACTTCCAAAGGGTGTACTGTTTTTTGAAAAATATTTATTTTCCAAAAGAAAATTTAAAGTTTTGTGTGTGTGTGTGTGTGTGTGTGTTAGAATTGCTTTTTGATATGTTGTATATAGTTATTTGCACTGTTGTATATAGTTATAGGTCATTTCACCAATTTGGCCACTTGGGTACATTTGGGCAACTTGTGTGGGACACCTGGGTGACTTCATGCTAAATGTCATGTAGCTCACCCATTCCTGAAGTTATCAGTCTGAAACTTTGCACACCTACAGTTGCCCTCTTGTTATCCATCAAAATTCTCTCCAGCATCCTAGCTGACTGTGTGGCTATTCTAGTACATGTGAAAGATGATGCTACAACAATAAAACACAGAAAACATATGCTCTTTCTTTCTCTTTTCTTCCACCAGATCTACTGTGTTATATTCTCCTACATTCAATTAACATTTCGACAAACTCCAGAATGTTTCCATTCAAATTATACCAAGAATATGCATATACTTGCCTCTGGGGCTGAGCTACAGGCAGTTAGATTAGGGTATGTCTTCATGCGGAAATTGAGAACAAGGGATGCAGCTATAAGAGGTTAGAGCGGTGGAAAGTTGTCCTTTGGTCCAAATTTGAGATTTTTTGTTCCAACCGCTGTCTTTGTGAGACACTCTGTGGGTGAATGAATGATCTCGCATGTGTATTTCCCATCGTAAAGCATGAAGGAGGAGGTGTTATAATGTGGGGGTGCCTTGCTGGTGACACGGTCTGTGATATATTTAGAAATCAAGGTACACAACCAACATGGCGATATGCCATCCCATCTGGTTTGGGCTTAGTGGGACTATCATTTGTTGTTCAACAGGACAATGACCGAATACACCTCCCAGGCTGTGTAAGTGCTATTTTATCAAGAAGTGGAGTGATGGAGTTCTGCATCAGAAGACCTGGCTAGATGACAATCCCTCAACCAAATTGAGATATATCTTGATTTGTGTCACACTTTTTTGGTTACGACATGATTCCATATGTTTTGATGTTTTCACTATTGTTGTACAATGTAGAAAATAGTAAAAATAAAGAAAAACCCTTGAATGAGTAGGTGTTCTAAACTTTTGACAAGTAGTGTATGTCATGTATGTATGTGTGTGTATATATATATATATATATATATATATCACATTTACATAAGTATTCAGACTCTTTGCTGTGAGACTCCAAATTGAGCTCAGGTGCATCCGGTATCCCTTGATCGTCCCTAAGATGTTTCTACAACTTGATTTGAGTCCAACTCTGGTAAATTCAATTGATTGGACAGTCGTGAAGAGGACACGACAAGGCCTATTCCTCCTCAGGAGACTGAAAAGATTTGGCATGGGTCCTCAGATCCTCAAAAGTTTCTACAGCTGCACCATCGAGAGCATCCTGACGCGTTTAATCACTGCCTGGTATGGAAACTGCTAAGCTTCCGACTGCAAGGCACAACAGAGGGTAATGTGTACGGCCCAGTACATCACTGGGGCCAAGGACCTATATCATCCAGGACCTATATACCAGGCGGTGTCAGAGGAAGGTCCTGAAAATGGTCAAAAACTCCAGCCCCTCTAGTCATAGACTGTTCTCTCTGCTACCGAACGGCAAGCGGTACCGGAGTGGCAAGTCTAGGTCCAATCAGCTTCTACCCCCAAACCATAAGACTCCAGAACATCTAATAAAATGGCTACCCAGACTATTTGTATTGTCCCTCCCCCTCTTTTACGCTGCTGCTATTCTCTGTTAATATCTACGCATAGTCACTTTAATAACTCTACCTACATGTAAATATTACCTCAATTACCTTGACTAACCGGTGCACCCACACATTGACCCCGACCGGGGCCCCCTTGTATATAGCCTCGCTTTTGTTATTTTACTGCTGCTCTTTAATTATTTGTTACTTTTATTCAATATTTTTGTATGTATTTTTCTTATAGCTGCGTTGTTGGTTAAGGGGATGTAAGTAAGCATTTCACTGTAAGGCCTACACTTGTTGTATTCGGCGCATGTGACAAATTTTATTTGGAGCACACCTGTCTATACACACCTGTCTATATAAGGTCCCACAGTTGATAATGCATGTCAGGGCAAAAACCAAGCAAAAACCAATGGAATTGTCCGTAGAGCTCCAAGACAGGATTGTGCCGAGGCAGAGATCTGGGAAAGGTTACATAAAACCTTTTTGAAAAAAAAAAAAAGCCCGCTTGAAGTTTGCCAAAAGGCACCTAAAGGACTCTCAGACCATGAGAAACAAGATTCTCTGGTCTGATGAAACCGATTGAACTCTTTGGCCTGAATGCCAAGCATCACATCTGGAGTAAACCTGGTTCCATTACTTCGGGGTAGCATGGTGGTGGCAGCATCATGCTGTGGGGATATTTTTCAGCAGCAGGGACTGGGAGACTAGACAAGATCGAGGCAAAGATGAACGGAGCAAAGTACAGAAAGATCCTTGATGAAAACCTGCTCCAGAGCACTCAGGACCACAGACAGGGGCGAAGGTTCACCTTCCAACAGGACAATGAGCCTAAGCACACAGCCAAGACAATGCAGGAGTGGCGTCGGGACAGATCTCTGAATGTCCTTGAGTGGCCCATCCAGAGCACGGATTTAAACCCGATCGAACATCTCTGGAGATAAACCTGAAAATAGCTGCAGCGACGCTCCACAGCCAACCTGACAAAGCTTAAGAGGATCTGCAGAGAACAATGGGAGAATCTCCCCAAATACAGGTGTGCCAAGCTTGTAGCGTCATACCCAAGAAGACTCAAGGCTGTAATCGCTGCCAAAGATGCTTCAACAAAGTTCTGAGTAAAGGGTCTGAATACTTATGTAAATTTAACATTTCAGTGTTTTATTCTTAATGAATTAGCAAAAATGTCTAGAAACCTGGTTTTGCTTTGTCATTATGGAGTATTGTGTGTAGATTGATGAGAAAAGTATTTAAGTTAGTATTTAGAATTTAATCCCTTTAGAACAAGGCAGTAATGTAACAAAATGTGAAAAAAGTCAAGGGGTTTGAAATACTTTCCGAATGCACTGTACATAGAATCCAAAAGGGTTCCCATACAGGGACATAACGAAGAACCCACAACTGTTCCTTGTGAGAGTTCTAAAAAAAATGAAGGGTTCTACGTGGCACCCAAATGTGTTCCCCCATACATAGGGACAAATTGCAGAATGTCTATTGGTTCTAATCGTTTAACAATCTTTATCATACCCACAGATCCAGTGGTGTTGCAGGAAATTCAGGTCGCTGGTCAGTGAGCGAGACAAGTTCAATTCCCAAGTATTCATAACTGTGCTGGTCTACAAACCACGCCCATCACTATTATATTTCCCAGCGTGTTCTATTGCAGTTAGATTTTTTATAAGTTTGTTCCAATATCTGTGTTTTTGCATTTGCATTTACAATGTCACAAATGTGCATTGTGAACAGATATTGAAGCTCTGAGTAACAGTTTGGCACCATTTGGTGAAGGCGCTAAAGCCTTCAGAAAGCCTCAGGTTCCCATCACCTCTTATTGGAGCTGTCATTTGTGAATGACACTTGTAGAAGTTTAAAACAAACAATGCACATTTGTTGAATGCTAGGCACACAAATAAGATCATTTCTTGATACATTTAAAACAAGGTCTAGTTGTGGCTGCAAGCGAATGAGACTGTGAACTACTCTTGGGGGAAGGCATTGCTTGACTGCCATGAGGGTGATAAGCACTATATCGCTGGTGAACTGTAGCCCCACAAACAATTTGTTCTTGAGTTCAAGTTTGCTGAGCAGAGGCTGTATGTTTTGGTTCTATAAAGCTGTTTCCATCATGAGATTCAATAATCAATTAATGAATTCCTGTACCATGCAATAGTTTATAAAAATGTGTTTTCCTTCTCTATGCTGTCTGCAGCATGATCTATTTTTCTGCCAGAATATATGACATACAGTTGTTGGTCGGAGCACGTCTCCTGAGACGCTGAGCCGGAGGAGCTTGTGTCAATCCTGCTATACGACTCATTGTGGCCAGCAAGGCAAGCAAACAACTAAAATTAATGAGTAAAAAGAGTTGTTCAAAAATAATGAATCGTTCACGAATTGTGCATCACTGATTCCAAAAGAAATTAAACATCACTTTGCAAGCCAGCAGAATGTGACTTGATGCTGGTTTTGCTTTAGCTTATGTGTCCAAAACACAACAAAGGCTGTTTACCTGCGAAAACACAACAAAGGCTGGTCTGCCAGCGAAAACACAACGAAGGCTGCTAAACCAGCTAAACCACGCTGGTCAGACCAGCTTGAACAGCCTGGACCAGTTTCAAATGTACTCTGGTCTATACTGTTTTTTTCAGCAGCGATTTTCACTCTCTTTCTCTCTCTCCCATTTTCCTACTTGGCATTAATCACAATGTAGAAAGAGAGGTGAAGAGTATGGAAGAATAGAGAATGTTAGATCTGTGATTGATGTGCAATATCCTTTAAGTGTGACAACCGAGGTGCAGAAGCCAATAAACTAGTTGTACTAAAAAACGAATGTCACTGAACGAAAGAAGGGAACTCTAAGTAGACTTGTTCGGCTTCAGCATTGGTCAATGTGTCTGATTAGGGACACGTTGATTGCCATGTGTCAATACAGACACGTCATGACCAGTGGTGTGTGGTGCTTGAAGGGAAATCATTCAGGGAGAGAGGTGGTTCTGATGATGATTTATGCCTTTCAACTGGAGAGAGGGAGAGCGATGGAGGGATGCTGCAGCACTGAAAGCAGCAGAGAGAATGCATTGCATGACATCGGACTTAATTATGATAATTTGCTTTGATCTGCAATTACACATGTAGGATCTTAATTTGAGCCTAGTTGGCTACAGCAGGAAAATAATCCTGCGGCAACAGGAAATGTGAAATATTATGTGGATTATAATTAATGGATATTTTTGTAGGGGTTGATACAAGTCTGAAATTTCAAAGTGGGATTTGCAAACTAGAGAAGCTTTTTGGCATTTAGCAGACACTCTTATCCAGAGCAATTAGGGTTAAAGGGACGATTGCAGAATTAGGTTGCTGTTAAACAGGAAGTGTTTATCCTTCCAACTAAAACTCTTAATACAACATATCACTTTACATTTGTATTTTGGGAGAAATGTATATTTGATCAGAATTTGTTGGAAAAGCTTTCGGAAAAGTGACGTCAAGGAAAGAGCACGAGTGATTACACAGCAGGAGTGAAGTCACTGTCCACATAAGATGGTATGCAAATACATCATACCATGTCCTCATTGATTTAGAAAAAATATTTTGGCACTGAAAAAGCCAAATTATTATCTGACCATATCCTGTGATTTCTTTATTCTATATCAGCTAAAAATGTTTTTATCGCTTATAAGCGTGCTGGCTTTTAGAATAGCCCCTTTTACACCGCTGCTGGTTTACTAGCTAACCACTAACAGCATTGAAACACATCACTTATTAGCAGTTCAGCAAATCAGTATTTCCCGTACTGTTACAGAACGTCAAGATAAACCATTACCATCATAGACATTGAATGTCAATAACCAAACTAGCTAAAACTCTGTTGTTGGCTGATGGTAGATACAGCTAGCCACATGCTAACTTGAGTGCTAATGTTACTAACAGTAAAAGTAAATACAGGTACAATTAGCTACCATGATATCCTCAAGTTATATGGGCCAATAAAAATCAGTCAGTTCAGCAAAAATAAAGACATACCTTGAAATAAACAATCAGGTTAATCCGATTGGTATTTGACCATTCATTTCTGTAAAACATGCAGTGTTGATGGACCTACTGTAGCTTGCTTGCTAGCTAGCTAGAAAGCTATCGTATTACATACACAAACACCATGCTAGATCCAAGTGGGCCAGTTAGTTTTGCAAGACCAGGTATGCGTCTAGATAGCTATCTTCATTTTTTAGCATCTACTATCTACATAGCATGACAAAACTCTTTGGGCACTTTAGTGCCTACTTACCCAATTATCCTGAAGCCAGCAGCAGGTTCTTCCTTTCTTGACATCAATGTATTGTTGGTATTTTCGTTTTTGATAAATGTAATTCAAATTGCGAAAATAGAGGTGTATAATATTTTTTTATAAAAACATTTGCATAAAGACCATTTCAATGGAACATAATCCATCAACATTGTTAGATTTCTGAAATATATATTGTGGAACATTTCCTTTAAAACCTCTACAGGATTGGTGGGTCCCTGCGGGACGGTTGAGCTAACGTAGGCTAATGCGATTAGCATGAGGTTGTAAGTAACAAGAACATTTCCCAGGACATAGACATATCTGATATTGTCAGGAAGCTTACATTCTTGTTAATCTAACTGCACTGTCCAATTGACAGTAGCTATTACAGTGAAATAATGTTATTCATTGTTTGAGGAGAGTGCACAGTTATGAACTACAAAAGTTATTAATAAACCAAATAGGCACATTTGAGCAGTCTTGATACAACATTTTGAACAGAAATGTAATGGTTCATTGGATCAGTCCAAATGTTTGCACATGCACTGCTGCCATCTAGTGGCCAAAATCTAAATTGCACCTAGGCTGGAAGAATACATTTTGACCTTTCTCTTGCATTTGAAAGATACAGGTACAATATACTGTATATTTTTTAAACGCATGTTTTTTTCTTTTACCAGATCTAATTTGTTACATTCTCTAGGGCTGAGCGGTATACAGTATTTTACTACATACCGGTATTGATGCACGGACCGGTTTGGGTTTTTACTTTACCTTCTACAACGTTTTTTGAATGTTTTGTTTGTTAAATGTGATACGCCATGTGTGAAGTCCATTTGTATGGTTTACTCCGCTACTTGAGTCATCCCTCTCCGCTCTCTCTCTCTCTCTCTTCATGCCGCTTTCCTCACAGACCTAGTCCCACCCCATCACTCAAGGAGCAAGGAGCGCATTTGTTGTGACCACGAGACTCTTTCGTTCAGTCTGCATGGTCAATGCAGCACATGCAACAATGGTGATGTGGACACCAAGGAACTCGAAGCTCTCAACCTGCTCCGCTACAGCCCGTCGATGAGAATGGGGGCGTGCTCGGTCCACTTTTTCCTGTAGTCCACAATCATCTCCTTTGTCTTGATCACGTTGAGGGAGAGGTTGTTTTCCTGGCACCACACGGCCAGGTCTCTGACCTCCCTATAGGCTGTCTCGTCGTTCTCGGTGATCAGGCCTGTCACTGTTGTGTCATCGGAAAACTTAATGATGGTGTTGGAGTCGTGCCTGGCCGTGCAGTTATGAGTGAACAGGGAGTACAGGAAGGGACTGAGCACGCACCCCTGAGGGGCCCATGTGTTGAGAATCAGCGTGGCGGGTTTGTTGTTACCTACCCTTACCATCTGGCTGCGGTATTGGGGCGGTATGCAAATTGGAGTGGGTCATGGTGTTACCTTATTGTTCTTGGGCACAGGAACTATGGTGGTCTGCTTAAAACATGTTGGTATTACAGACTCGGATAGGAAGATACTTGCCAGTTGGTCAGTGTAAGCTCGCAGTACACGTCCTGGTAATCCGTCTCGCCCCGCGGCCTTGTGAATGTTGACCTGTTTAAAGGTCTTACTCACATTGACTACGGAGAGCGTGATCACACAGTCTTCCAGAACAGCTGGTGTTCTCATGCATGTTTCAGGGTTATTTGCCTCGAAGCGAGCATAGAAGTAGTTTAGGTCGTCTGGTAGGCTTGTGTCACTGGACAGCTTTGTCACATCCGACGAGCATCAGAGATGGTGTAGTACGATTCGATCTTAGTCCTGCATTGACGCTTTGCCTGTTTGATGGTTTGTCAGAGGGCATAACGGGATTTCTTATAAGCTTCTGGGTTAGAGTCCCGCTCCTTGAAAGGGGCTCTAGCCTTTAGTGCGGATGTTGCCTGTAATCCATGGCTTCTGAATGGGGTATATACGTACCGTCACCGTGGGGACGACATCATTGATGCACTTAGTCTTAGTGCCAGTATCTGACTGTGGTGGTATCTAAAGAGCTACAAAAAATACAGATGAAAACTCTCCAGGTAGATAGTGTGGTCTACAGCTTATCATGAGGTACTCTTCCTCAGGCGAGCAATAGCTCGAGACTTCCTTCTATACCGTGCACCAGCTGTTATTTACAAAAATACATAGTCCACAATCCCTTGTCTTACCAGACGCAGCTGTTCTATCCTGCCGGTACAGCATACAACCAGCCAGCTGTATGTTGATAGTGTTGTCGTTCAGCCATGACTCCGTGAAGCATAAGATATTACAGTTTTGAATGTCCTGTTGGTAGTTTTATCTTCCATGTAGGTCATCTATTTTATTCTCCAAAGATTGCACGTTTGCTAGCAGAATGTGGAGGTTGAGGAAGTGGAGGTTTATTCGATCGCCTTCAAATTCTCAGAAGGCAGCCTGCCCTCTGACCCCTTTTCTCCGCCTCCTCTTCACACAAATCACGGAAATCTGGACCTGTTCCCGAGAAAGCAGTATATCAATCGGGTTGGGCTCGTCACACTCGTTAAAGGGGAAAAAAAGGATTCTGCTAGTCCGTGGTGAGTAATCCCAGACCTGATGTCCATCAGTTTTTTTCGGTCATATGAGATAGTAGCGGAAACATTATGTACAAAATAAGTAAAAAAATAAATTACAAACAACGCAAATAAACAAACAAAAAAACACAATTGGATGGGGACAAAATGTCAGCCACAAAATGTCAGCCTTTGTTTGTATTTTCTTAGCAAGTTAAGCTAAATCGGGGTTAGCTACTAATGCTAATCACTAGTTAGCTGACTAGCTAATAAAAGTACAAACGTACCTAGCTAATACAGCTGATACCAGTGCTGGTGGAGGCCTAAATCACCATGTTGTTCTTGCAACAGTATCTTCTAAATCAAAGAGGAACAGGCGAAGTATGAATATGTTGGCTACATGAATAAAGATTTAATGTATCCAAAGATTATAGGGTCCCCTAGGAAACACTGAACACCACTTTAGTTCCTACCCTGTCACAATAACTCGTCCATGGCATTTTCATTCATTGTCATGTCAAACACTGTATTCAAAGTGCCAACTATTATTTATATTCTAAGTATAGAATTTGAATAAACATTCTATTCCTATGATTCCAAAAGTTCACCCAAGTGTTTTGATCTAAATCGCAATTGCAACATTTGGTCAAAAATAAGGCCTAGGTTTTTTGCCCATATCGTGTCAGTTTGGAAATAACTGAAATGAGTGCAGGAAATGCAAAAATTGTTTTAGGTATATGTTGAATTGAACAGTATAAAACAATCAGAATGGAGAAAGACCCATTGAAATCATTCAGAATATATGTGTTGCCACCCTAGGCTGAAGCCGCACTACTCATAAAGCAAATGTAGACATTTTATTAGTCAAAAACATAAAATACCATCATACTGTCAAAACTGATATGATATTTTGGCCATATCGCCCAGCCCTAATATTCTCCTACATTCATTTCACATTTCCACAATCTTCAAAGTGTTTCCTTTCAAATGGTATCAATAATATGCATATCCTTGATTCTGGTCCTGAGCTACAGGCAGTTAGATTTGGGTATGTCATTTTAGACGAAATTGAAAAAAGGTGCAGATCCTTTAGTTAAGTGCCTTGCTCAAGGGCACATAAACAGATTTTTCACTTTGTCAGCTCGGGATTTGAACCAGAAACCTTTATGGTTACTGGCCCAATGACCTTAACTGCTAAGCTACTTGCCGGTCATGCCTCAAATACACTACAAGTTTAACTTCTCCTGAAACAGGATGATCAAATTAAGATCCTACATCTGTATCAGTGGCCATTGAAAGTAACACTGAAGCTGCTGAGGAATCCATTAAGCATCCTCGGTGATTGTCGTTTGTCGCATTTAGCCCTTTTTCTCTCCACCACCACAGTAAAGACAAAGTGACAGGCTGAAATCATCAACGTTAGGTGTCACTCATTCTGTTTAGCTGCTCTTTTGTTCCAAGGCCTCTTGATGCATTTACCGTAATGAAGGCAACCTTTTGTTTCCCATATTTCCTGAGTCTGGCGAGACGATATGCTTCATTGTCTCTGTAGAATCAGCTGCAGTTGAGAAAGAAAAGAGGGGGATTTTTGAGTGATCCTGAAGAGTCCATGCATAATACATGCGAGCGCTCAGTCGGAGGCATATGGCTGAGAGCTACGCTCGCCATGTGCAGAAATTTATGCAGATTACATTATCTAGATTAAAGGAAACGGTTGGTTCAGGGATAATAAAAGAACTCAATGAATTAACGCAGCAGGTTACGCGTGGCAGAAACATTTAGTTTTCAGCTGGTGTTTAAAATGTGCTTTCTGGGTCATTTTATGCATCCTTCTTACAGTATATGTGCTTATAGATGGAGAGATTATTCTCAGAATGTGATCAGAATACATTTGTTTTCTCGGTTGAAAATGACACTAATGACATCTCTTGTAAGGATGATTTGGATCTCCTGATCGACTGCATGATCAATGTCAATAAAACACATCAGTCACTTGATAAACCGTGACACGTGAGCCTCCCGACACCACAGTCATTAGCACTTTTATTGCCACTTCATGTCATCAACATCGTCATATCGTGTCCTAATTGGGGAGATGGCTTTATGATTGTGCCATTTGAGGAAATCCCTTCATGTGGGGGTGATTAGTGAAACACGTTAATTTTCCCCAGGTCGACAGTTAAGAATCCTCCCCCGCCTACCCTCCTTGTGATAAACCGTGTTTCCAGTTGGAACAGAGTCAACAGGGGAGCTCTGATTAACACATCACAGGGACACTTGATCTCTGTACACACAGCTTTGGGGTGTACAGAGGATCTGAGGCACCACAGACATAGCGTAAGAGAAAATATTAGTTGTTTGGAGGCAATGGTTGATTTCAGACCAAGCAGCCATTTGAAATGGCCCTTGTCTGACTTTGAAGCGGTCCAAATCATCTGCAAAACACTGTGTTCTTGGCATCATGGTATGCAATTCTCCCGCAGAAGAGTATTAATGGCCAGTCCCTTTCACAGCAAATTGGTTATGGTAGACAATGACCTTTCATGGTTTACTGGGTATTCTAGCCAATGACCAGCCCCTTTCATAGCCTACTGAGAAGCCTGTGATGGAGTGAAGGCTGATCAATTAGTTCTCCTCCAACCTGATAGAGCAAGTGTCCTCTGCTGATACACGCCGACCCTGGCTGCCATCCCCACCTCCGTCGGCTACCCATCAACCCACCACGTTACTACAGAACCTTCTCTCTCACTATTATCACCCCTCCTCTGCCACATACGCCACACACCAACCAGCCCCTCACCTCCTCGACCTCTGGGTGCCCAATGGAGGCCCATGTCATGACCCATCACCTTGAACCATGTCTGACGCACGTTTCTCCAGGGAAAGAGCACTGGAGTGGGGGAGAGACACGCAGTTAGCCCCTGGGGTTGCCAGAGAGCCAGACCTCTCATTTGTCTGAGATGACATTCCCCTGTGTTTTTCTTTTTCTCTCTTGTTGTGGATGAGAGGAGGATGCTGGGTAGGAATGATTGGGCAGGACAGGTGACTGTTCTGGTTTGAGTCGAAGCCGATCCCTGACGCTCCTCTGCCATGTTTTTTTCCCCACTGAAGGTCGACGGTGAAGAGGGAGGTTAAGAGGTGTCACTCTGGCTTCTCAGACGTATAATTTGCAGTGACAGACAAGTGAAACGCCCATGGCTTTGCGTTTTGGTGCTGATTCAAGACCTGGGGAATGAGTTCTCACTCTGTCTTCTCCCCTGACTCTTATTAAAGATGCACTATGCATAAATCGCTCCGCCATTTTATGGTTGCTAAATTTCTAATAGTTATGTGACAACACAAGCAAGTATAGTGTAGAGAATCATTGTATCATCTAAACCGCTGCGAAATATATTTTCTATAACCAAAAATATTGTATTTTCAGCTGTTTGACATTGGTGTACAAAACCGAAAGTAAAAGACACAAACACTAAACTTAGGACCGGGAATCATAGAAATAGAGCACCAAAAACAGATCTACTGCTTCTTAGACTTGCTTTAAATGATAATGCCAGCTCTATAACTTACATTTCTATGTGTATTTGGTTACATATTGCAGCTTTAAATAAATATGTATGTACTTTTTGGCTCCTTTAATGTGATTGGAATTTCCCTTAACAAGTCAGATAACAGGTTATGTGGCATATGTGGCGAATAATCTGGACTACTTCATCCTTTATTGTGCGGGATGGATCCTGTAGAATCTGGCAAGGGCTTGAACCATTTTCATCAATAACAACACTAACAGACAGCATGCTTGATAGATGAGGTTAAGCTGTCACCTGCACTCCAGAGGATTCTTTCTGATAAGAGTTTTGCGTTCGCTAAACATTCAAGCAGTGTTTCCCAACCCGAGTCCTCTGGGAACTCCGAACCGCTGAACATATTTGTTTGATGGGACCACTAGCACGTCTGATTCAGCGAGTCAACTAATCATCAAACATTTGACTCGTTGAATCAGATGTTCTAATAGAATAGAACAACAACAAAAAAAGATATGTAACAGAAACAAGTCAGAAGGACAGATGACTCACAAGGCCATGTTTTATAAGATTTGTGGGCTGGGTTCTAGAGTTCATGTCTCCTGCTAAACAGTTCTCTTGTTTCTTCTCACTTCTCGTCACGCTGTGGTTGTATGATGAGGGGAATGTGATAGTTGTGCGAAGAGAAGACAGAACCTGCTAATTGGCCTCGGTGGATGTGATCTGTGATGTTGAACTGAAATAGGTTCAGCTTGGTCTTGTCTTAATGTTTTATCACAACGCTGCTGCTGGCTCACACATGTCACTTCTCCCAGTTTACACACATACATGGAGGAGGGTGTGTGTGTCTGTGCGTGTCAGTGTGTGTGTTTGTGTGCACAAGCACAACGCAGATACACAACACAAACATTCACACATGTGCATACACAAACAGACACACATGTGCGTGCCCACACACACACACACACAAACACTAAAATGTTAGTTTTGAAAAGTATCCTATGACTACTCATTTCTCTCCAGCTTGGAGTTTTCCCTTACGTTTAGGCTCTTTTAATCAAACAATTTTTATCCTGTATTTGTGGCAGGGGTGAAACTCTGTATGGTGCCATCCAGAATAGGTCTGAATGGGGAACTTAAGCAACACGAGACAGTCATGTGAATACCAGCTCCCACCTCTCTTCCCCTGCTCTTTCTAAAAGACAAACAACAAAGAGATGGCTTTATGTCTCGCTCTGTGTGCACCTCTCTGTCTGAAAGTACCTGTGCAGGTCTATCATGAACAGCCCTCTCTCTCTGTCTATCTGAGAGTGAGATCTGAAACCAAGACTCTCCCCAGAGAGGTGACTGAATGCCAAATCATCCACATTATGCATATCACTGATCTTCTTCTCCACCGAGGTGTGTGTGTGTGTGTGTGTGTATGTGTTTAACTATACTTGTGGGGACCACAAGAATCGTAAACAAACAAAAACTTGACCAACTGGGGACTTTTTGTTGGTCCTCACAATGTCAAATTATATTTCTAGGGGGTTTCGGGTTAAGGTTGGATTAGTTTCCTATTTAGAATTTAGGGTAAGGAGCTAGGGTTAGTTTTAGGGTTATGGTAAAGATACGGTTTAGGGTTAGGGGTTAGAGAAAAAATGATTTTGAATCGGACTGAATTATGTGTCCCCACAAGATTAGTTATACAAGACTGTGTGTGCGTGCGTGTGGGTGGGTGTATGTGTGGGTGGATGTTTTTGCAGGTGTGCATTATGCACGTGTGCTGCCAATGTGAAAGTATGCTCATATTTGGGTTTGGTGTGCTTTATGTCGGTGGACTTGCACAGCATGCATCCTGCGTGTATATGTAGGTGTGTGTGCTCAGTATGTGTGCCACGAACATATTGACCGCAGCAGAATAATGATTCCTACTTAGCATTACAATTCCCCAAACATGATTTATGATGAGATCCCAGACTGGAAGCATTGCAAATAATATTTTAATATCTTATATCTGTGGTGCCGAGAGCTCAGAGTATACAATTTAAGCTTCCCTTTTTCTTTCGCAAAATCTTAAGACTATAGCATGCAGGTAAAACACTCATCGATTTAATAGGCTTAATCTAGTAGTCAATGAGATTGTGATTTGGCCCTATATACACCTCCCATCCCCAGGCATGTTTTATAGCTCTGTTCCCCATTATTCACCCGCATTGCTCTATAATAAGCTTCACATATACTCAGTGTAATGAGACCTACTGTTTGAAAAATGAAAAGGGAAGTATGAACCCAGTCTACAGTACTGACTTGAAGTAATAAAATGGGTTGTAATCTGGCCCCTAATGTAAAAGTACATTTCTGCACTTTCCCTCCATCTATATTTTTGAGATCCCATGCAGAGAGAAAAAAAGCTGTCTTGACAGACTGAAATTGGATGGAACTACTACTTACCTAATTTCAAGGCTTCTGACTGGCCAAGGTCTAAGCCTCAGAGTAGCCATCCCCCAATCGTTGCGGAGAGCTGACTGCGTGTTTTTGGGTTAATGCCAGGCGCTTCAGGGCAAGATTACACCGGAGCTTTGGGAGATTTGATTAGTGGATTCTGACATTTATTTCCATAAAAAACAGGAAACTGTGTACCTAACTGTCTGTGGATTGATTGGTTGGAAATACCCAACTTCCCACATTTCCAATCAAATTCTGCCCTGTCAATACTACCAGTGCACAGAAAGAGGCGAATGCTCTCTGACCTTGAGTGAAAGTCATTTGGACAACATAAACAAAGCCTGACCCGTCTAAAATTGTACTAAAACTATTCTGGCACCTGTTTTATATAGTTGTTTTCATGGAAGTGGAGTTATATCTATTCAATGAGTTCAAGGAATTCTAAACCATTCAAATGAAATCTATATCAGAGGAGAAATCAAACCAAACAGTTATTTTTTCTCCAATCAAACAATTTAATAAGGTGTATGAAGCAATACCAAGTAATCTCTTACGGATAGTATTTTTCCAGCTGTGCTTTATATGTGAGCCTTTCTATGAAATCCCACCTGAGTTCTGTTGGAGTAAGCTCCTGTGGCACGTGGCTTATTGAAAGATCCGCAATAACGATCCCACCATCGTGTGTGCTTGTGTGTGTTGTGACGGCCCTGAATTATTTTGAGCCGTCTCAGTGCTTCTCCTTCCAATAGGGTGCTTTCCCTTTAATTCCCAATTAAATAGCCAGCATCAGCTGCGCAAAAGTGGGGTTTGCGTTTGTGATGGAGACGTGACTGAGGATGTGTTCCCGAAGCTTCTCTATTCCGGTTGTTTTGTTGCTGTTAAACGTGTGTTTTGTAGCCTGAGAGAGTTTACCCAGGATCGGATCCACTCTTTGCGTCCGTGGACTACACCTCTCTATTCTTCGTGGCCTTTCTCCGCTGGAGATCTATTGGCGGATTGTCTGACTGACCGACTGACTACCACCTTTTTTGTATACGGTATTTCATTTGTTTTGATATGATGTATACGGTGATGATTTATGTAGTTAGATGTAGTTGAGGACTTAGTAAGAGCTGATACGCTTTAAAGTTCTGTGGTAAAATTGTTATATTGATTGTATGATTTAATACTGGGTTTACGCTACACGGAATGAACGGACAAACATTGCGTGACAAAAGTCACTTGAGTTCACTGGACTCTTTTTAGGCCCGAGGTACAGGACATTTCTGGAGGAACCAGAACTCATTGTGTTATATTATTATGTGTGTGTAATTCATTGATGTTGCTAATACAACCCACGCAAAAGAATACAGTTGTTTTGAAGTTCTTTTCAATGTTTTAAGGGTTTATGAAAAGTTGATTTCCCTCCTGACGTTTACATAAGTCCTTTGTATTGGTGTAGACTTGACGGACCAGATGGGACTCATTCCCTCCCAAACTAAAAGGAGAAACCAATGTTTTCTCTGGTAGGCACAACCTACCTGGCACCCCTATAAAAAATAACCTCAAGTCAAAACCGTTACATAAAAAATGGCACCCCAGATGGGACAGCTCAACATTGAGAACTAACCAAAGCAAATATTTTGTGTGGAATTAAAACAATGGATTCACCCCAAGATAATGTGCTCATCCATTTCATACCTGTCAATGGGAATACACAGGGCCATTCTGACCATCAAGCTGACAATACAAATCATAATGTGAATGGAGATAATGGAGTTGATTTGGGCCAGAGCCCTGGGAATCTGAATGCTCGGTCTGGACCACAGGCCACAGGAGGTCTAACCAGTTACTCACTTATTGACATGGATCTGTGTGAAAGTACTGAGCCAGCCCTCCATCTGACACCCAACCTTCCTCCATTGTCTGGTTTATCTCCAGAGGTTGTAGTTTTACAACTTCAAGGTGACATCCTTGATATTCGTCGGACTCAACAACATCTCCAAACTCTTATCCATGATAAATTTAAATGTCTGAGGGAAGAGCAACAACAGAGTGCCATGGAATTCAGAAACTCACTGAGCACTCTAACCCACACACTGACAGAGCTCAGTGAGAGTGGAAGACGGGAAATTACTGGTGCCATGGACAGGCAGTTTGACTACCAACGAAACCAACTCACTGCCACTCTCCAATGGCGCCTGCAACATCATCACACTGAGGTCCTCAAGGACGTTAATTCTGTTTTTTCTCCCATGGTTAACACTGTAGACCACTTGCAAACAGAGCTCTCTAATTGTGTTAAAATGTTGGATGACGTGTCTGTGGACATGGCCTCCATTAGGCACAACTCCTTACACAGAGTTTCTCTAGTGTCCACTTCTGTTCAGACCACTGAGGGCCAAGCTGGCACCTCTGAAGAGCCAAGACAAGGCCATGCTACAGCCACCCCTTGCAGGATGCAATCCACCATGCATCCTGGTGTTCATTTTCATTGTCCGATAACGCCCTCCCCCTCTACTTCCTCAATCCCTCCTAGCTCGTTTGTTCATGGTGAATTGAGTAGACGTCATGTGGGGGCGATGCCCATTAAATTGCAATTTCCCACCTTTGGGAAAAAAGATGACAGTCCGGATCCGCTAATGTACCTAGAAAGATGTCGTGACTTTCTTGCCCTCAATCCCCTGGCTGACGAAGAACTCCTTGCCACATTGAGGAATGTGTTGCATGGGACAGCTCGAGACTGGTGGGATGTGGCACGTCTCACCACTACCTCCTGGGCTGACTTTGAGGCCAAGTTTTCCTCTGCATTTCTGTCTGAGGACTACACAGATGAGCTGGCAGACAGAGTCAGGAATCGAGTGCAAAGCGAGAAAGAGGGTATCCGTGACTTTGCATACGGTTACCACTCCCTGTGCAGAAGGTGGAAACCTGGCATTGAGGAGGAAGAGGTCATTAAATTGATTTTGAAGAACATCAACCCACTACTAGCCAGTCAACTCCGAGAACGAGTCACCACTGTCGATGGACTGGTTCGCTTGGGACAGCAGTTTGAGAAGGACAGAGAATGCCAACAGCAATATGACCAGAGAAAGAAACAGACACCCAAACAGTTACCCAAGACAGACCATCAACAACAGCCAGAGTCTCCAGCCAAGACCCCTCTCATGTTCTGTTGGAGATGTAGCCAAAAGGGACATTCTTCAGCTACATGTCCAAGACCGTATCAAGAAAACCCTTCCAGAAACCACAAATCACAACAGGCCAACACACCTAACTCTCTTCGCAGGAATGACCATCCTTCTCTGGGTGCTTTAACCAGAGCTGAAACCCCAAGAGTCACTGCCTACGCCCCCCCATCGACATCCCCTTCCTTTCAGTTCATACCGCACCAACTGGTGTTACCCCTGTCCATAGGCCCATGGACAGGAAGAGCCATCCTGGACACCGGGTCATCCTACACACTGCTCAATGAGAAACTGTGGAAGGAGGTTAAAGGTCCACAATACAACTTGAAGCCGTGGACTGAAGGTCCACTCTATCTGGCTGATGGTGAGGCTAAACGACCACTTGGATGGAGTGAGGTAGAGTTCCGCCTGTGTAACCGCTCCTATATGATTCCTTCGGTTATCCTACAAACCAAGAACCTTGCTTTTCCTGTCGTGTTGGGAATTGATTTCATGTACTTCAGTGGTGTCCAGATTGATATCGCACACAATTGCTACTGGTTTCCATACAATCCGAGCAAGAAGCATTTCTTCCAATCAGAAGCTACGAAGTTACATGATTGGGGTTCAAATGTAGCAGTCTTCTCTGCCGTTGCTCCGTTACCACTAACCCTTGATAATCCTTCTGACGATCTCCTTTTACAGGCTGTAAGAAGAGCTCAGCTGGAACATCCAGAGGAGTTAAGGCTGTTGGAACAGCTGCAGAATAATGCTGATGTATGTACTTCAAGGCTAGGACGCACCGGGCTCCTGAAGCACAAAATATTCCTTACACAGGAAATGCCGATCAAGCAAAAGCCATATCGTTTGTCCCCAGCGAAGCTAATCATCCAAAAGGGACTCATTAATGATATGTTAACACAAGATATAATAGAACGTTCCTCCTCTCCTTGGGCTGCTCCTGTTGTCCTCATCCCAAAAAAGACTGGTTGTCTTAGATTTTATGTGGACTATAGGAAGACCAACAATGTTTCCCAGACTGATGCCTATCCTCTTCCTACCATCCACGAGATCCTGGAGTCATTGTCTGGCGCTGTTGTGTTCACTACCCTTGACCTCAATAGTGGTTATTGGCAAGTTGAGATGGACCAGGAAAGCAAGGACAAGACTGCTTTTGTCTGTGCTGAGGGCTTGTTTTCCTTTAAGGTGATGCCTTTTGGATTAAAGAATGCACCTGCCACTTTCCAAAGACTGATGGAGATTGCGTTAGGTGAGCTCAAAGGGAAGATCTGTTTCGTCTACCTGGACGATATAATTATCTACTCCCAGAACAGAGAACAACACTTTCAAGATCTTCAAGCAGTGTTGGACAAGCTAAGAGAAGCTGGTCTGACCGTGAATATGAAGAAGAGCAACTTCTGCCAAACTTCCCTGAAGTTCCTTGGCCATATTGTGTCTTTCGACGGCATTCATGTGGATCCTGAAAAGACCAAGGCGGTACAAGATTTTCCTGTGCCAACCACACTCAAGGCCCTTCAACGGTTCCTTGGGATGGCTGGATGGTACCATCGGTTTGTGTCGAACTTCTCCCAGGTGGCAGAACCCCTCAACGCGTTGAAGCGAAAAGGAGTGAAATTCCTATGGACGGCAGAGTGCCAGACATCCTTTGAAACCCTGAAACGACACCTCGTCACACCTCCCATTTTAGGTCATCCCAACTTTGATTCCCCTTTTGTTGTTTACACTGATGCAAGTGATGTTGGACTTGGTGCTGTCCTAGTCCAACAGACTGGACTTGGCACTGAAGAAGTGCTAGCGTTCGCCAGTCGGACATTGAATGGAGCAGAACGGAACTACTCCACAACCGAGCAAGAGTGCCTTGCAGTTGTCTGGGCTTTGGAAAAGTGGAGGTACTACCTGGAGGGAAGACACTTCACTGTGGTCACTGACCATTCCTCCCTTGTGTGGGTGTTCAAGACCAACAAACCAAGCACCAGACTCATAAGATGGGCTCTACGGTTGCAAGAGTTCACCTTTGCAGTAGAATACAGGAAAGGAAAATACAACACTGTTCCAGATGCCTTATCCAGGGCTCCTGCTTGTGATAACGGTGGCCCTCATTTTACATGTGCTACTGTCCTGTCAAGCAGTCGAGACTCGCCCAAAACAGACTTTCCCATCTCTGATGAGACCATATGGAAAGCCCAACAGGATGATCCAGAAGTACAGGCTTTGTACCAGACTATCCTGGAAGATGGAGAAAAGATGGTCAATCCTACCACAAAGCTGACCATCATGGAAGACAAAGTCTACCGTGTTGTACAACTACCTCACAGAACCCTCTACCAATTGTACATACCTGAAACTCTACGCCTACAACTGCTTCAACATTTCCATGAAGACCCATTAGCTGGTCATTTGGGCAGGTTCAAAACCTACAAGCGGTTGCAAGCGTTACTGTACTGGCCACATCTGAGCATGGATGTGAAGTCACACATCCGAAACTGTCAGGTTTGTCAAATGTACAAACCAGAAGGTAGAAAGCCTGCTGGCAAGTTGCAGCAAACAGTGGTTACCCGACCTTGGGAAATGCTAGGAGTGGATTTGATGGGTCCATTTCCTAGAAGCTCCAATCAGAATGTGTACATGCTTGTGTTTGTTGATTATTATTCAAAGTGGGTGGAACTCTTTTCCCTGCGTCAGGCCACAGCAAGGACCGTCTCTAACATCCTTACGAAAGAGATCCTGACTCGCTGGGGAGTGCCTGATTACATCCTGTCTGATCGAGGTTCCCAATTTGTCTCTGATCTCTTTGAGGAGACCTGCCAAAGATGGAACCTGAGACAGAAGTTGACCACGGCCTATCACCCACAGACCAATCTCACTGAGAGAGTAAATCGAACCTTGAAGACAATGATTGCTTCCTATGTAGGGACCCAGCACAAACACTGGGACAAGCACCTTCACGAGTTTCGATTTGCCCTGAATTCTGCTGTGCAAGAGTCCACTGGAGTCACACCTGCAGAGCTGAACCTAAGTCGTCCCCTCCGAGGACCCTTGGATATGGTGCTACAGCCCCAGCAGATTACTCCAGACGCTGCTTGCTATGACCAGGTAGTCCATCTCCATGACTTGAGAGCTCTTGTCTCAAAGAACATGACCCAGGCTCGACTCAAGCAGAAGAGAAATTATGATAAGAACAGACGAGACATGCAGTTTCAGCTTCGTGATCGGGTGTGGCTTCGCTCTCATCCTTACTCGAAAGCTGAACAATTCTTCTCTGCCAAGCTCGCTCCTAAATGGCAAGGACCATATAGGATTGTGGAGCAGATGGGCCCTTTGAACTACCGAGTGGTGAAAGAGGACACAGGTGAAGATATGCGCGTTGTCCATGTCTCACGCCTTAAGGCCTGTTACCCATCGGCTGAGGAATTGGAGGCGATTGAGCGCCGCAAGATCTTGGATATCTTTGAAGAGGAAAGTGAGGAGACTTTTCTCGGATTCCCAGACCCAGAAGTCTCACACCTTAAGGCCTGTGACCCCTCAGCTGAGGAGCGTGAGCTCCAAAAAGTCATGAGAATTTTTGTAGAGGAAAGTGATGAGGAGACCTTTCTCGGTTTCCCCGAACAAGATGTGCCTTCCAGGGCAATGGTCGGCTTTTTCCAGGGGAGGGGGTGTGTGACGGCCCTGAATTATTTTGAGCCGTCTCAGTGCTTCTCCTTCCAATAGGGTGCTTTCCCTTTAATTCCCAATTAAATAGCCAGCATCAGCTGCGCAAAAGTGGGGTTTGCGTTTGTGATGGAGACGTGACTGAGGATGTGTTCCCGAAGCTTCTCTATTCCGGTTGTTTTGTTGCTGTTAAACGTGTGTTTTGTAGCCTGAGAGAGTTTACCCAGGATCGGATCCACTCTTTGCGTCCGTGGACTACACCTCTCTATTCTTCGTGGCCTTTCTCCGCTGGAGATCTATTGGCGGATTGTCTGACTGACCGACTGACTACCACCTTTTTTGTATACGGTATTTCATTTGTTTTGATATGATGTATACGGTGATGATTTATGTAGTTAGATGTAGTTGAGGACTTAGTAAGAGCTGATACGCTTTAAAGTTCTGTGGTAAAATTGTTATATTGATTGTATGATTTAATACTGGGTTTACGCTACACGGAATGAACGGACAAACATTGCGTGACAAAAGTCACTTGAGTTCACTGGACTCTTTTTAGGCCCGAGGTACAGGACATTTCTGGAGGAACCAGAACTCATTGTGTTATATTATTATGTGTGTGTAATTCATTGATGTTGCTAATACAACCCACGCAAAAGAATACAGTTGTTTTGAAGTTCTTTTCAATGTTTTAAGGGTTTATGAAAAGTTGATTTCCCTCCTGACGTTTACATAAGTCCTTTGTATTGGTGTAGACTTGACGGACCAGATGGGACTCATTCCCTCCCAAACTAAAAGGAGAAACCAATGTTTTCTCTGGTAGGCACAACCTACCTGGCACCCCTATAAAAAATAACCTCAAGTCAAAACCGTTACAGTGTGCTTTCATTGTGTGCAAGCATATTTTGCACATGTGAAATAATGTGAAACCATGAGTTTCTGGAATACATATGGTGATATTTTACATTAAGTTTCACATGTGGATTTTCACATGATCACATAACACTTCACATGTGCATTCACATTTTCACATGAGTCATTATCATACACACACAGTGCTTTTAATTGACATATTTTACATATGGTAACAGTCAAAAGTTTGGACACACCTTCTCATTCCAGGGTTTTTCTTAATTTCTTACAGTTTTCTACATTGTAGAATAATAGTGAAGACATCAAAACTATTAAATAACACATATGGAATCATGTAGACACCAAGAAAAGTGTTTAACAAATCAAAATGTATATTTGAGATTCTTCAAAGTCGCTGCCTTTGCCTTGATGACAGCTTTGCACACTCTTTGCATTCTCTCAACCAGCTTCATGAGGTTGTCACCTGGAATGCATTTCAATAAAGAGGCACAACTTGTTAAAAGTTAATTTGTGTAATTTCTTTCCTTCTCAGTGTTTAAGCAAATCAGTTGTGTTGTGACAAGATGGGGTGGTATACAGAAGATAGCCCTATTTGGTAAAAGACCAAATCCATGTTATGGCAAGACCAGCTCAAATAAGCAAAGAGAAATTACAGTCCATCATTACTTTAAAACATAAAGGTCAGTCAATCCGGAAAATGTCAAGAAATTGAACGTTTCTTCAAGTGAAGTCGCAAAACTCATCATGGGCTATGATGAAACTGGCTCTCATGAGGACCGCCGCAAAAATGGAAGACTCAGAGCTCCCTCTGCTGCAGAGGATATGTTCATTAGAGTTACCAGCCTCAGAAATTGCAGCCCAAGTAACTACTTCACAGAGTTCAAGTAACAGACACATCTCAACATCAACTGTTCAGAAGAGACTGGGTGAATCAGGCCTTCAATTGCTGCAAAGAAACCACTTACAAAGGACAGCAATAAGAAGAAGAGACTTTCTTGGGCCAAGAAACATAAGCAATGGACATTAGACCGGTGTAAATGTGTCCTTTTGGTCTGGAGATTTTTGGTTCCAACCACCGTGTCTTTATGAGATGCAGAGTAGGTGAACGGATGATCTCCACATGTGTGATTCCCACCGTGAAGCATGGAGGAGGTGGTGTGGGGGTGCTTTTCTGGTGACACTGTCGGTAATAATTAGAATTCCAGGTACACTTAACCAGCATGGCTACCACAGCGTTCTGCAATGATACACCATCCCATCTGGTTTGCGCTTAGTGGGACTATCATTTCTATTTCTACAGAACAAGGACCCAAACCACATCTACAGGCTGTGTAAGGGCTATCTGACCAAGGAGAGTGATGGAGTGCTGCGTTAGATGACCTGGCCTCCACAATCACTTGACCTCAACCCAATTGAGATGGTTTGGGATGAGTTGGACTGCAGAGTAAAGGTTAAGCAGCCAACAAATGCCCAGCATATGTGAGAAGACTGTTGGAAGAGCATTCCTCAAGAAGCTGATTGCTAAGCTGTCATCAAGGCAAAGGGTGGCTACTTTGAAGAATCTCAAATATAACATTTGTTTTAAAAAATTGGTTACTACATGATTCCATATGTGTTATTTCATAGTTTTGATGTCATCACTATCATTATACAATTTAGGAAATAGTACAAATAAAGAACACTTGAATGAGTAGGTGTGTCCAAACTTTTGACTGGTACTGTACATGACATATGTTTACTTATACAGTAACTATGATTCAGCGTCCTTACCTGTTGTTTGAACTCACAACCTCTTGGTTTACTATAGCATCCCAATCTTCCTGCTACACTACCATGTCTGTGCCAGCATCTGATGTCACCTGTAATCCTACACTTTGGACATCAAAGTAAATCTCAGCTTTGCAAAAAATACCCAAAATGAAACAATAATATTTATCATAGTAATTCAGGAGTAACATTTGAACAGAATAATATGCCCCACCAACATAGGCAACTTAACAGAAAACCCTCAAATTGCTGAAATAAGTCATTGAAATCAATGATGAGAGAACAGTCAGAATAACTGATAACTAAAATAGCAGTGCAGATGGCATTCTTCTTCAAAGTGTAGAAATGCATTATAGATACTGAATGTTTAGGGGAATGTTACAGACTTTGTGGCACAGCAGAAAGATCAGCACAGCTCAGTTCCATGTCACATATGAAGAGTTCCAGAAACACGTTTTCACATTATTTCACATGTGAAACGTCACGTGTAGTGTTCCAAAACTACACTGTGACCAAAGTATGTGGAAACCTGCTTGTCCAACATCTTGTTCTAAAATCCTAGGCATTACTATGGAGTTGGTCCCCCCCTTTGCCTCCACACTTCTGGGAAGGCTTTCCACTAGATGTTGGAACATTGCTGCGGGGACTTGCTTCCATTCAGCCCCAAGAGCATTAGTGAGGTCGGGCACTGATGTTGGGTGATTAGGCCTGGCTCGCAGTCGGCATTCCAATTCATCCCAAAAGTGTTCGATGGGGTTGAGCTTGGGGCTCTGTGCAGGCCAGTCAAGTTCTTTCACACCGATTTCTACAAACCATTTCTGTATGGACCTCATTTTTTGCACGAGGCCATTGTCATGCTGAAACAGGAAAGGGCCTTCCCCAACTGTTGCCACAAAGTTGGAAGCACAGAATCATCTAGAATGCATGCTGTAGCACTAAGATTTCCCTTCACTGGAACCCAAGAAGGCAAAGGTAACTGAACTAAATGACTATCGCCCTGTAGCACTCACTTCTGTCACCATGAGGTGCTTTGAAAGGCTAGTCAAGGATCATATCACCTCCACCTTACCTGTCAACCTAGACCCACATCAATTTGCTTACCGACCCAATAGGTCCACAGACGATGCAATCGCCATAACACTGCACACTGCCCTATCCCATCTGGACAAGAGGAATACCCATGTAAGAATGTTGTTCATTGACTATAGCTCAGCATTCAACACCATAGTACCCTCCAAGCTCATCATTATGCTTGAGGCCCTGGGTCTCAACCCCGCCCTGTGTGATTGGGTCCTGGACTTCCTGACGGGCCGCCCACAGGTGCTGAAAGTAGGAAACAACATCTCCACTTCGCTAATCCTCAACACTGGATCCCCACAAGGGTGCATGCTCAGCCCCCTCCTGTACTCCATGTTCACCCATGACTGCGTGGTCATGCACGCCTCCAACTCAATCATTAAGTTTGCAGACGACACAACAGTAGTAGGCTTGATTACCAACAATGACGAGACAGCCTACAGAGAGGAGGAGAGGGCACTTGTAGTGTGGTGTCAGCAAAACAACCTCTCAGTCAACATCAACAAAACCAAGGACATAATTGTAGACTTCAGGAAAAAGCTCAAGGAAGTTCAGAGACTTATGTCAAAGCCTCTCCTGCATTGTCTTGGCTGTGTGCTAGGGTCATTGTCCTGTTGGAAGGTGAACCTTCACCCCTGTCTGAGGTCCTGAGTGCTCTGGAGCAGGTTTTCAACAATGATCTTTCTGTACTTTGCACCGTTCATCTTTCCCTCAATCCTGACTAGTCTCCCAGTCCCTGAAAAACATCCCCATAGCATGATGCTAACACCACCATGCTTCACCGTAGGGATGGTGCCAGTTTTCCTACCGATGTGACGCTTGGTATTCAGGCCAAAGAGTTCAATCTTCGTTTCATAAGACCAGAGAATGTTCTTTCTCATGGTCTGAGAGTCTTTAGGTGCCTTTTGGCAAACTACAAGCTGGCTGTCATGTGCCTTTTGCTTCCATCTGGCCATTCTACCATAAAGGCCTGATTGGTGGAGTGCTGCTGATGGTTGTCCTTCTGGAAGTTTCTCCAATCTCCACAGAGGAACTGGAGCTCTGTCAGCGTGACCATCAGGTTCATGGTCACCTTCCTGACCAAGGCCCTTCTCCCCCGATTGTTCAGTTTGGCCAGGCGGCCAGCTCTAGGAAGAGTCTTGGCGGTTCCAAACTTCTTCCATTTAAGAATGATGGAGGCCGGGCTTCCGGTTGAGCGATGTAGAAAGAAGTCGCACGGGGTATCTCCTCCGACAAATATTTGTAAATAATCGTAAATTTCGCCTAAATTCATACTTCCCATGACCTCAAAATGTATTTCAAGTACCCAGTAATAGAGTGTACCTAAATTAACATGAGCAAACCAGTCACATGCTTTGGAAAATCGCTGAAAGAAAATGATAACTCTTCCAAATCAACTTGATCTAAAATAGCTACCATCCCACCTTCATTGAACGGTAATCAATGAATCAATCAACGGATGCTGAGTAAGAGAGAATTCCTGCTGCTCGTCTCTTCATAATGACGAGTTTAGGATTTGTATTTTTCCTTTTTTTCCTAGAATGGTATTGTACTATCACTTTTTATTTTATTTTTGTGAATGTTCGGGGTGGTTGGGGGTTATGTTGGCATTTTAGTTTTATTTCATGCTGCTCCTCTCTCTTTTTCTCTTTCTTCTACATTTGACTTCTCTAATAAGGATTAATGTCTAGTTTAACAACAAATCAGGGTGGTATTTTGGGGCTTCAAGTCAGACTGGTGACATAGAACATTTGTGGTTGTGGAGGGCAAATTAAGCGCCCCAGAGTATTTTCATATCTGAAGAGCCTGAATACTGATATCGTATTTCTTCAAGAAACGCACTTACAGTGCCTTGAGAAAGTATTCGGCCCCGTTGAACTTTACGACCTTTTGCCACATTTCAGGCTTCAAACATAAAGATATAAAACTGTATTTTTTTTGTGAAGAATCAACAACAAGTGGGACACAATCATGAAGTGGAACGACATTTATTGGATATTTCAAACTTTTTTAACAAATCAAAAACTGAAAAATTGGTCGTGCAAAATTATTCAGCCCCCTTAAGTTAATACTTTGTAGCGCCACCTTTTGCTGTGATTACAGCTGTAAGTCGCTTGGGGTATGTCTCTATTAGTTTTGCACATCGAGAGACTGAAATTTTTTCCCATTCCTCCTTGCAAAACAGCTCAAGCTCAGTGAGGTTGGATGGAGAGCATTTGTGAACAGCAGTTTTCAGTTCTTTCCACAGATTCTCGATTGGATTCAGGTCTGGACTTTGACTTGGCCATTCTAACACCTGGATATGTTTATTTTTGAACCATTCCATTGTAGATTTTCCTTTATGTTTTGAATCATTGTCTTGTTGGAAGACAAATCTCCGTCCCAGTCTCAGGTCTTTTGCAGACTCCATCAGGTTATCTTCCCATCAATTTTAACCATCTTCCCTGTCCCTGCTGAAGAAAAGCAGGCCCAAACCATGATGCTGCCACCACCATGTTTGACAGTGGGGATGGTGTGTTCAGCTGTGTTGCTTTTACGCCAAACATAACGTTTTGCATTGTTGCCAAAAAGTTCAATTTTGGTTTCATCTGACCAGAGCACCTTCTTCCACATGTTTGGTGTGTCTCCCAGGTGGCTTGTGGCAAACTTTAAACAACACTTTTTATGGATATCTTTAAGAAATGTCTTTCTTCTTGCCACTCTTCCATAAAGGCCAGATTTGTGCAATATACGACTGATTGTTGTCCTATTGACAGAGTCTCCCACCTCAGCTGTAGATCTCTGCAGTTCATCCAGAGTGATCATGGGCCTCTTGGCTGCATCTCTGATCAGTCTTCTCCTTGTATGAGCTGAAAGTTTAGAGGGATGGCCAGGTCTTGGTAGATTTGCAGTGGTCTGATACTCCTTCCATTTCAATATTATCACATGCACAGTGCTCCTTGGGATGTTTAAAGCTTGGGAAATCTTTTTGTATCCAAATCTGGCTTTAAACTTTTTCACAACAGTATCTCAGACCTGCCTGGTGTGTTCCTTGTTCTTCATGATGCTCTCTGCGCTTTTGACGGACCTCTGAGACTATCACAGTGCAGGTGCATTTATACGGAGACTTGATTACACACAGGTGGATTGTATTTATCATCATTAGTCATTTAGGTCAACATTGGATCATTCAGAGATCCTCACTGAACTTCTGGAGAGAGTTTGCTGCACTGAAAGTAAAGGGGCTGAATAATTTTACACGCCCAATTTTTCAGTTTTTGATTTGTTAAAAAAGTTTGAACTTTCAAATAAATGTCGTTCTACTTCATGATTGTGTCCTACTTGTTGTTGATTCTTCACAAAAAAATACAGTTTTATATCTTTATGTTTGAAGCATGAAATGTGGCAAAAGGTCGCAAAGTTCAAGGGGGCCGAATACTTTCGCAAGGCACTGTATATATATATATAAAAATATCAAATTAAATAACAAATAAAGAACGGTGAAGGTCACTGTGTTTTTGAGGACCTTCAAGGCTGCAGAGATTTTTTGGTACATTTCCCCAGATCTGTATCTCGACACAATCCTGTCTCGGAGCTCTACGGACAATTCCTTCGATCTCATGGCTTGGTTTTTCAGGATGCACCCGAGCTCAATTTTGAGTCTCATAGTAAAGAGTCTAAATACTTATGTAAATAAGGTATTTCTGTTTTTAATTTTGAATGCATTTGCAAACATTTCTAAAAATCTCTTTTCACTTTGTCATTATGGGGTATTGTGTGTAGATGGATGAGGAAAACATTGTATTTAATATGTTTTAGTCGATGGTGAGGTGAGGAGAGGTGAGAGGAAGACCATCAGACTGTGCTGAACCTTTCTGTGCCCTTGTATGTGGAGAATGCCCAAGTATCGATAGCAGAAAATGCTGCCTTAGAGCCTCTCCCAGGGGTCTTATTACCACCATTGGCCCCTGGCCCTGTCACTGAGAGCAGAGGAGGGCTGGGGCTGGCCATCACTCCAGAACACACACATATTGGTGCACAGTCGGATGCACACACACACATGTATGTATGTAAGACACACACGTGCACAGATGGATGTACACACACACACAGAGAATGGCACTGGAATTTACAGCTGCCGTTTTACAGGATTCTGATATTGTGTGTTTTTTTTTGCTCTGATCTTAACTTTGTTTGTTAAATAATGTTTCCGCAATGGCCGAAAAGAGCTTTTGGACATCAGAACAGTGATCACTGACCTTTGGATGAAGATGTCTACTTCAACAAGTCGGCAGCGCAGGACATACTGCTCACATCGGACCAAGCCGGGATGGGCATTCTTTTTAATCCCCGAGACTCGGGAAGAGAAAATGACAGGAGCAAGAGAGGCCGACGTTCAGGCACCCTGACAAAACTACGGTGGCAGGTAAATAAACTACCTCCACCCTCCCGAGTTGGTGAACGAGAACAAACTGGATGAGCTCCATTCAAGACTATCCTATCAACGGGACCTGTAATATCTTATGATTCTCGGAATCGTGGCTTTACAAGGACATGGATAATATACATTTAGCCGGGTTTTCTATGCATCGGCAGGACAGAATGGCAGCTTCGGGTATGCTCAAGGAGGGAGGTGTGTGTCTCTTTGTTAACAACAGCTGTTGAGTGATCTCTAATATTACGGAAGTCTTGAGGTTCTGCTCGCCCAAGTTAAAATACCTCATAGTAAGCTGTAGACCATACTATTGACCAAGATAGTTTACATCTATATTTTTCATATCTGTCTATTTACCACCACAAATCGATGCTGGCACTAAGACCACACCTAATGAGCTGTACAAGGTCATACACAAACTAGAAACACGTTTTCTTCCTTTTGCTTCTGTTTAAGAAACGTTTTCCAACAGAATCGGTGGAATGAATACACCCCTGATCACATGAAAACACAGATCACTTTCATAGCAGCCATATACAAACAGCATGATCCATTTGATCATTGTGTAATTCCTTCTCGCTTCTACGCGCTCTCCTCCTCTCACCTTTTCTGTCACGCCCTGATCTGTTTCACCTGTTCCTGTTATTGTCTCCACCCCCTCCAGGTGTCGCTTATTTTCCCCAGTGTATTTATCCTTGTGTTTCCTGTCTCTCTGTGCCAGTTTGTCTTGTATGTTTCCAAGTCAACCAGCGTTTTTCCCGTCCTCCTGCTTTTGCATTCTCCTTTTTCTAGTCCTCCCGGTTTTGACCCTTGCCTGTTTCTGGACTTTTTTACCCACCTGCCTGACCATGCTACATGCCTTGACCAGCCTGTCTGCCACTTTGTACCTCCTGGACTCTGATCTGCTTTTGACCTTTTTGCCTGTCCACAACCATTCTCTTGCCTACCCCTTTGGATTAATAAACGTTGTAAGACTTCAACCATCTGCCTCCTGTCTGCATTTGGGTCTCGCCTTGTGCCTTGATACTTTTCCCTTTGCTTGTGGACTTCAGTGCACAAAACATCAGCTGTCTGTGACCAGGCGAAAAAACCTTTCCAAGCCAAACCTTCATATCATAACCGTTAACTGCTACACAAAGCCTATATTGTTGTCACCATATTAGCTAATGTCATAATGAACATAGCTAATAGAACTAATGCCTTAGTAAACCAACTACAATCATGCAATTATTGTTGGGAGAGGGAGTGAGAGAGGCAGTGTGTGATAGTGCCATAATTTAAGTCTTAGCAGTGTACAGTCAGCAAGCAGTTTAGCAGTCACACCTGTGGGCCTCTGTGGCAATAAATTAATTCAACCAAAAGCTCACCTTGACTTGGAAGAGTTCCAGTGTTGGATATTAGCCATAGCCAGCTAGCTAACATAGCATCCCTCTCTGTTTGAGCCAGGTGTTTGAATAGGCTAAACTCCATTCTCTAACTAAGTGAAAGTGAATACAAAATATATATGGCTATCTCACTCTTGCTCCTCGTTCATTTTTAAAGAAATTAATTTGTTTAAAGATGTTCAACTATTGTCTTTCTCTCTCGTTGAGTCAATTACTCCCCACATGTTATGCAATGCAGTGCTAGCTAGCTGTAGCTTATGCTTCCAGTACTAGATTCATTTCCTGATCCTTTGATTGTGTGGACAACATGTCAGTTCATGTTGCAAGAGCTTTGATAGGTTGGAGGACGTCCTCTGGAAATTGTAATAATTACTGTGTAAGTCTATGAAAGGGGGTAAGAACCACGAGCCTCCTAGGTTTTGTATTGAAGTCAATGTACCCAGAGGAGGACAGAAACTAGCTGTCCTCTGGTGCTACCCTACAGAGGGCTGTTGGGGCTACGGAAGACCTTAATTGCAAAACAGTGTGTTTTAATCAATTATTTGGTGACGTGAATGTATTTAGAATATTTTTATCTAAAAAGGATAACTTTTTCACTAATACATTTTTTTGAAATTCAGTGAGGAGCCTCCACTGGATTATTTGTATGACCTCAACCCAATAAGCTGTTCAATATTTGGTGTGTGTGCTGCCCAAATTCCATCAGTGTTAAGAAACAAGTAATTATATAATTTTGGAAACATGATTTCAATTTATCAGGGAGTGCTGCAGCAACTTCAGCACCCCTACTTCCCATGGCTATGCTATAGGGAGGAGGTTAGAGACTTGACAGTGTGGTGCCAGGACAACAACCTCTCCCTCAACATCAGCAAGACAAAGGAGCTGAAAGTGGGTTACAGGAAACAGAGGGCTGAGCACGCCCCCATTCACATCGATGGGGATGTAGTGGAGTGGGTCGAGAGCTGCAAGTTCCGCTGTGTCCACATCACTAAGGCGCTATCAGTGCTGGAAAATGTATCCAATTGACATATGAGTAAAAAAGGATACCTTAAAAGAAGATGACTCAAGTAAAAGTGAAAGTCACCCAATAAAATGCTACTTGTGTCAAAGTCCAAAAGTATTTTGTTTTAAATATACTTAAAGATGAACTATCACTATTTCCTGGTTGCTAAAATTCTAATAGTTCAGTTAATTTCAGTTTGTGACAAAACAAGCAAGTATAGTGTAGAGGATCATTATACCATCTAAACCACTATGAAATATATTTTACAATAGCTGAAAATACAATATTTTGGGTGTTTGAAGCTGGTGTACAAAACCGAAAGTAAAAGATGCAAAAACAAAACATAAGAATGGGAAGCATAGAAATAGCACACATAGAACAGATCTAGCACTTGTTAGACTTGCTTTCAATGATAATAACAGATCTATAAAAACATGTGAATGTGTTCGGGTCGCCCAAAAAGTTAGACATTGCAGCTTTAGTTATCAAAAGTAATAGTTAAAATATACACAAGTTTCAAAAGTAAAAGTATAAATAATTTCAAATTCCAAACCAGACGGCAGAAGGTTTTTTATTTTTTTGTGGATAGCCAGGGGCTCCAAAACATAATTTACAAATGAAGCATTTTTATTTAGTGAGTTCGCCACGTCAGAGGTTGTAGGGATAACCAGGAATGTTCTCTTGATATGTGTGTGAATTGGACAATGTTCCTGTCCTGCTAAGCATTCAAAATGTAACGAGTACTTTTTTGGTGTCAGGGTAATGTTACATTATTTTTCATTAGGAATGTAGTGAAGTAAAAGTACAAATCTAAATATTAAAGTGTATATATACCCCAACAAGTACTACTTAAGTACTTTACACCACTTGGATCTATAATGGCTCACACACACCAACACACCCATGAAGGGGGCACGACAACACCTCATCCCCCACAAAAGGCTAATAAGATTTGTCATGGGACCTCAGATCCTCAAAAAGTTCTACAGCAGCACCATTGAGAGCATCTTGACTGGCTGCATCACCGCTTGGTATGACAACTGCGGTGTGTGGGTAAAATTAATGGGGAATCCCAGCCAGGAAAAAATTGTCATATTTGACAACCCATATGTTGTCAAAATTGCGTTGTTTGGTCTATATATCCTTTTAGTTCATATGCCTTGCCACCGTGATTGTAGCGTATATGCCAGGAGTCAGAAAGCAGGTGCAGAAAGTGAGTTTAATACTGGACAGATACAAAAGAACAAACATGGGAAGCGTACTGAATGTGAGAGAGAACCAATAACACCTACGGACTGATGACAACTGAGGGCTAAAAAAAGGGGGTGTACTCAGGGTATTGATAAAGTCTAGGTGTAGTCTAGGTGTACCAAATTATGGGACGCAGGTGTGCGTAATGATGGTTGCCAGGTGTGTGTTATGATGGTTTCCCAGGACTGGTGGTTAGTAAACCACAGATATTGCGCACCGGAGTGGTGGAGCGGGATTAGACGTGGCAGTACATTCCCTGACGTGCGGCTCCAGCCACAGGACAGCCCTGAGGGCGAGGAGCGGGCCGGTCTGGATGGCGAAGGTGGAAATCTCGGATGATGTTGGGATCTATAATGTCATCCACCGGAACCCAACACCGCTCCTCTGGACCATACCCCTCCCAGTTCACCAGGTACTGTAGCCGACCCCCACAACGTTGGGAGTCCAGGAGGGATCTGATGGCATAGGTGAAGCTTCCCTCGTTGTCCAAGGGTGGCGGAGGGTGTCATGAGGGACAGCATCAGCCAGGGGACCAGGAAACACCAACCAACGAGAAACAAGGGTAAGATCCGGCAGTCAGTGGGGAGCTGTAATCGGTAGGGTACCTTATTGACCCTCCTTTGAAAAGCCCCACAAACCGGGGGCTCAGCTTCCAGCAGGGCAGACGTAGCGGGAGGTTACTGGTCGTTTGGAACACGGGAACCTCACTGCGGTAGCGGTTTGCCTGCTCCTTCTGTCAGCAGACGGCAAGTTGGAGCTTCACGTGGGCAACGCTCCAGACCTCCTTTGCGCACCGGAACCACACATCCACCACAGGGTCTAGCTCGAGGTCCACGGGGCCAGGGCCGGCTGGTACCCCAGGAAGCACTGGAAGGGAGACAGCCCAGTGGAGGAGTTACAAAGTGAGTTTTGGGCGTACTCCGCCCAGAGAAGGAACCGGGCCCACTCCCCCTGCCGGTCCTGACAGTGACTCCGAAGGAACCTCCCCAGCTCCTGGTTGGTCTTCTCCACCTGCCCGCTGGGCTGAAGCCGATATCCGGATGTAAGGCTGACCCCCAGCTTCTCCTTGAAGGCTCACCATACCCGCTGCGTGAATTGCGGGCCACAGTCGGAGACGATGTCCTCCAGAAGGCCATAGTGCTGGAAAACCTGCTGGAACAGTGCCTCAGTGACCTGGAGGGTGGTAGGGAGACCAGAGAGAGGGATAAAATGGCAGGATTTGGAGAATCTGTTCACAACAACCATAACAGTGGTAAAACCATCAGACGGGGGAAGATCAGTAACAAAATCTATGGACAGATGTGACCAAGGCCGAAGTAGTTTCCCTGCTGGAGAAAGATGGGGAGACTTGGATTGTGTACATATGGAGCATGAGTTGACATACTGGGTGTCCAGCAGCGAGGGATGTATGTGCCCAGGTCAACAGTCGATATCTCACCCCAATGGGGACATATATGTGTTCTGGAGGGCAGGTCGCAGGAGCAGGTTCCCTCTCCAGAGCCTGCAGATGTCCACATCTACGTCCCAAAACATAGGGCCAACAATACAGGAGGAGCGATTGATGGGCTGGTGGGCACTTACAGGCCTCTCAACTGGCGTGGAGCCACAGGGTACGGGGAAGCAGGTCCTTTGACATCCTGGCAGTGATTTTCATGCTCGACGATGAGACGGTGAGGTTGGACCACGGGAGGCCAAGGATTACCATGTGTACGGGTGCGGTGGTGATGTAGAAGGAAAGGCTTTCCTGGTGCATGGGTCCCACGGTGAGGGTGAGTGGTGCAGTGGGACCCAAACAAAAATTCTATCTTATTTTTCCATTTCATGACATAAGCCCATTTTCTGGACATATTCACTGAATTTAGTCTTCAGAAATAACACCAGGGTTTGATTTGACAGCTTGGATCCCGTGTGGATTTTAGTTTTTAGCAGGTGATGCTGCGTAAGTGTGCCGGATCCCAATGGTTGTGTATCCAGGAGAGTGGGTATGAGGTCAAGTTCAGGAAGGAGGCGAGGGCGCTGGGATGAAGTTCCCAGCGGCACTAGAGTCCAATAGAGCTGTAGAGACAACACTTGAAGGACAGCCAGCCAGTGAAATAGGAACCATAGATGGTTTGGCGGGAAATTATGGTAATGGAATACCTACGCCTTGGAGACGGAAGGTCACAGGGCTTCCCCTCTGCTCTAGTGGTCCCCAGGTTAAGGCGCACCTGACATCGTTGACGCTGGTTCCCCCCCTGGCCGCAATAGAAACAGAGCCCCAGCTGTCTCCGGTGACAGCGCTCTGCCGCGGAGAGGTGTGTTGTCCCTACCGACACCTGGTTTCAGGCTCTGCATCAGGACAGCCCAAGGAGGGAGTTGAGTCGCGTGGTCGACACTGGCGCTCCCGAAGTAGGTTCTTCAGACGGATGGCCATGGAAATGAGAGTGTGCCGACATGCCAACTCCATCTGGACCACCTTACGCAGTCCAGTGTAGAATAGAGTGCGGGGCGCCGGCTCATTCCATCCGCTGGTGGCTACCACAAGACAAAAGGTGGGGGCGTACTCTGCAGTGGTCTGAGCACCCTGCCAGAGCTGGAAAAGTTGCTCACATCCCTCTCTTCCCTCTGGAGGATGGTTGAAGACCACACTGAACAGAGCCATTAACTTCTCATGGGAACACAGCTCCTCCTCTCCACTCTCCCAGACAGCCATACCCCACTCCAACGCCCTTCCAGACAGCAGGGGATTGACCGTGGCAACCTTGTACCTCTCGTGGTTGGAGCTCCCATCTGATAGGCAAAGTAGAGGGAGCGCTGGAGTAGGAAACCATGGCACTTCGATGGAGTACCATCATATTTCTCTAGAAGGGACAGTCGGGCATCGCTGACTTGGGCAGAACGCTGGATAGGCCGAGTGGCTGGCTCACTTGACAAGCTGTGGTAGGAAGCCCTCTGATAGGGGTATGAAGAACCTCGCTGGTTGTGTCGAGGCGGTGGAGAACGCAGAGGACCTCCATGGATGTACGCAGTTTCATCAGCTGGTCGTGGTATTGATGGAGTAGATGACGTTGTTCGTTAACCGTCTGGAAGAGGCTTGAATCTGCTGCTGCTTCCATATTGTTGAGGTGTTATTCTGTAACGTACACACCGGGACAGCTACAGAAGGTGAGTTTAATACTGAACAGATACTTAAGTGGTAATGTCCAAGAAGCTGATGTTTGTTGGATATATCGGGAAGTCGGGGGCCGGCAAACTGTGCTAATATATTCAACGAACATCGGCTTTGAGGGCATAATCACTTTTATACAACCGGTTACCAACATATTCAAATAATGATCAACATATTTTCCTTAACTTTATTTTTATGAATTTTTTCGTACTATTTCATCCTTCCTCAACATATAGTCCCGACACAAATCTTGGGTTGCAAGAGACGCTACCCAGTCCTTCGTTCTTTTAGTTCTGTATCTATGGACGCGACCCAGTCATTTGTTCTTTATGTTCTGTATCTACTGTATACACGCGACCAAGTCATTCATACTATATGTTCCATTGCCATACTGGCTGGTAACGTTCTCTACCCTTGCTTGATAGCTAGACAACTACGGCCAATTTACAGTCACGTCAAAAAGTGCAGCCAGAATAACAGCAAACTAGCTGCATTTATGTTTGTTTAAAGCTGTTTTCTAGTTAAGATTTATTTGGATGCACCCATAACAATGAGCTTATGATGCGCGAATTTGCCCGGAAGAAAAAATGTGCTCTCTTGTAAGTAAAGTCACTGTTCAGACAAAAGAAAGACAATCCATGACATTCATTTTAGTAAATTAAACCATAAATGTTTTGTTATCGACCCTGTTCCTGCTGCGCTGCAGATCTTGGGTAGAAGTTCTGCCAGATAGTTCACACCCATCGGCTCTGACGTGTACCTGATCGAGTGCCCGATGCACTCTCCTCTCCTGGAGGAGATGAAATGGAAAGGCATTCTCCGAGGATTGTGATAGATATTTCTCCAGTGATGTCACCGGGGACAGTGTGTTCCCTAGCTGCTCGAACATGAATCCCCTCTTGGACTCCCTGCCCCTCCCCCTTGGGACTACAAAGATACCTTAGACCGTTCTTGTCTGTTGTTACGAGGAATGAGCTGGGCTTTAGTTGTATGTTCCCCTCTTTTCCTCTTCGACCCAGATGTAACTGGAGGTCGAACCACACTCTCTGGACCAGACCCCTTGGTATACTGGGATTCAGAGCCTGGGAGTTTTGAAGCTGGGCCATGTCCTTATCGGTGATGGGAGGGTGGCTGTTTGTGATATATTTTCCTTTCCTTCTTAGCTGTTTGATGTTGCCCAGAAATACATGATTTGAGGTGGTAAATTCAGTGTCCTTCATAAGGCACCAGCTGCGACCGATGGGTGGGTCATTTAGAAACTGGTTGAGCTCACTATGGAGTGCCAGGTAGCTACTTATGCTGCACTGCTCCCCCTTCCCATTTCGTGCATTTCCATAAAAATGTCAGAGAAGGATGTTAAACTCTTCCTTAGTGAGTTTTCATGTCAACTTTTTTTCTTCTCTGCTAGCCATCCCCCGAAGCAACGCACAGCCCAGTTGGCATTCTTAACTGTGTTTTTTTCTCTAGGTCATTGAATGCAGTATCCCCCAAATCTGCATGCATGGGCACTATTGCCATCTCTCTTTCCCATTCATCCATAGTCATGCCGCCGAAAATATCAAAAGAAATGTTCCACTCATCCATTTTAGTTTTCGCAAAAAAAGTATCGATTTAGCCAGTCAACTGAAAAAAGTTTGGTATGTCCTCTCTGACAACCAGCTCAATACAATTAGCATGATCAAAAAAAAAAAAAAAAAGCCATAAAAATCTGTCAATTCGAAATAGAGATCTGTTTTTCAATCCATCGCATCCGCCTATGTATTTGCGGTGAAAGGTGACAGAGCTGGAGCAATGTTTGTCAGACCATCCCGAAAATCGTAGCATCCGAACAGTTTGGCCTACAAACTATTACCTCTCTCAGGAAAGATGAGACTCTCACAAACACGATTGTGTTCTCTGTTTTGCTCTACAACCTCCACAAGCATATTGGGACTCTTCTGAGGCCAGTACATCCCATCTTTTATCTGTTACATCCGAACAGTGTGGGCTACACACTAATATGACCCCTCTGTGTAAAGATGAGACTCTACTGAACACTTGCATGTCACTCAAACATTGGCTCAATTTACCCTTTGGCCATTGTCTCAACCCCAGGGCAAACTTTTTGACCAAATTAGCCCACACAGCTACAAGGATACACTTTTATGCTAGGATTAGGACCTCATATTGAAGTTTATAGAGATCCCACCTGATGAATAGAACAATTTTAAAATAATCTACTTTGATTTAGATACAAGCATTTTTTGGGATAACTTGATGACCACCTGATGACCTCTTCCTAAATAATTATTAACTTTGTGTATGGTTTTCAAGGGTGGCTCAATTTAACACTGAGTCAATTTACGCCACTCTCCCCCAAAGTGTCAATACACTTAAATTAATAGCATGAAAATGTAGGCTACTTTTTTCCCCTCAGTTGTTTTGGGATTGGGGCTGAGTGAGATCTAGGGACCCATCTCAGAGAGGAAAGGGCAACAACAGAGGGAATGCTCTAAGCACCCATGTATTGTGTGTGTTTCATTGTGTCTGACCCCCCACCCTGTAACCTGTTTGAGACCACAGGAAGTTATACTTTAGCACCCTGTCTCTGCTTGCAGCCCCACGTTCCCATCACGGTTCCCCTGCTGCTGTGCTGTGCCCTCCTCGGTGCAGCACAAGACTCATTCCTATCACCATTGTTAAATTGTGCGAAACCAATATAATATATACAGTGGGGAGAACAAGTATTTGATAACCTGCAAAATCGGCAGTGTTTCCTACTTACAAAGCATGTAGAGGTCTGTCATTTTTATCACAGGTACACTTCAACTGTGAGAGACAGAATCTAAAACAAAAATCCAGAAAATCACATCGTATGATTTTGAAGTAATTCATTTGCATTTTATTGCATGACATAAGTATTTGATATATCAGAAAAGCAGAACTTAATATTTGGTACAGAAACCTTTGTTTGCAGTTACAGAGATCATACGTTTCCTGTAGTTCTTGACCAGGTTTGCACACACAGCAGCAGGGATTTTGGCCCACTCCTCCATACAGACCTTCTCCAGATCCTTCAGGTTTCGGGGCTGTCGCTGGGCAATACGGACTTTCAGCTCCCTCCAAAGATTTTCTATTGGGTTCAGGTCTGGAGACTGGCTAGGCCACTCTAGGACCTTGAGATGCTTCTTACGGAGCCACTCCTTAATTGCCCTGGCTGTGTGTTTCGGGTCGTAGCCACGACCCATCTTCAATGCTCTTACTGAGGGAAGGTTGTTGGCCAAGATCTCACGATACATGGCCCCATCCATCCTTCCCTCAATACGGTGCGGTCGTCCTGTCCCCTTTACAGAAAAGCATCCCCAAAGAATGATGTTTCCACCTCCATGCTTCACGGTTGGGATGGTGTCCTTGGGGTTGTACTCATCCTTCTTCTTCCTCCAAACACAGCGAGTGGAGTTTAGACCAAAAAGCTCTATTTTTGTCTCATCAGACTATATGACCTTCTCTCATTCCTCCTCTGGATCATCCAGATGGTCATTGGCAAACTTCAGACGGGCCTGGACATGCGCTGGCTTGAGCAGGGGGACCTTAGGTGCACTGCAGTATTTTAATCCATGACGGCGTAGTGTGTTACTAATGGTTTCCTTTGAGACTGTGGTCCCAGCTCTCTTCAGGTCATTGACCAGGTCCTGCCGTGTAGTTCTGGGCTGATCCCTCACCTTCCTCATGATCATTGATGACCCACAAGGTGAGATCTTACATGGAGGCCCAGACCGAGGGTGATTGACCGTCATCTTGAACTTCTTCCATTTTCTAATAATTGCGCCAGCAGTTGTTGCCTTCTCACCAAGCTGCTTGCCTATTGTCCTGTAGCCCATCCCAGCTTTGTGCAGGTCTACAATTTTATCCCTGATGTCCTTACACAGCTCTCTGGTCTTGGCCATTGTGGAGAAGTTGGAGTCTGTTTGATTGAGTGTGTAGACAGGTGTCTTTTACACAGGTAACAAGTTCAAACAGGTGCAGTTAATATTAGGTAATGAGTGGAGAACAGGAGGGCTTCTTAAAAAAACTAACAGGTCTGTGAGAGCCGGAATTCTTACTGGTTGGTAGGTGATCAAATACTTATGTCATGCAATAAAATGCAAATTAATTACTTAAAAATCATACAATGTGATTTTCTGGATTTTTGTTTTAGATTCAGTCTCTCACAGTTGAAGTGTACCTAATGATAAAGATGACAGACCTCTACATGCTTTGTAAGTAGGAAAACCTGCACAATTGGCAGTGTATCAAATACTTGTTCTCCCCACTGTATACCGTATATACACTGAGTATACCAAACATTAGGAACACCTTCCTAATATTGAGTTAGGAATATTATGCCCTCAGAACAGTCTCAATTTCATTCGGGGCATGGACTCTACAAGGTGTTGAAAGTATTCCACATGGATGCTGGCCCATGTTGACTCCAATGCTTCCCACAGTTGTGTTAAGTTGGCTGAATGTCCTTTGGGGGTGGACCACACAGGATACTGAGTGTGGAAAAACTCAGCAGCTTTGCAATTCTTGACTCAAACCAGTGAGCCTAGCACCTACTACCATACTCCGTTCAAAGGCACTTAAATATTTTTTCTTGCCCATTCACACTCTGAATGGCACACACACACACACTCCATGTCTCAATTGTCTCAAGACTTATCTTGAGTGCCTTAAAGTGACTTCTCATTCTTTAACCTGACTCCTCCCATTCATCTACACTGATTGAAGTGGATTTACCAAGTTACATAAATAAGAGATCATAGACTGATCAGGTGAATCCAGGTGAAAGCTATGTAAATGGAAAGAGCAAAGAGTTTCGTATACTCAGATAGAGATAGATATATATATATATATAGTGCCTTGCGAAAGTATTCGGCCCCCTTGAACTTTGCGACATTTTGCCACATTTCAGGCTTCAAACATAAAGATATAAAACTGTATTTTTTTGTGAAGAATCAACAACAAGTGGGACACAATCATGAAGTGGAATGACATTTATTGGATATTTCAAACTTTTTTAACAAATCAAAAACTGAAAAATTGGGCGTGCAAAATTATTCAGCCCCTTTACTTTCAGTGCAGCAAACTCTCTCCAGAAGTTCAGTGAGGATCTCTGAATGATCCAATGTTGACCTAAATGACTAATGATGATAAATACAATCCACCTGTGTGTAATCAAGTCTCCGTATAAATGCACCTGCACTGTGATAGTCTCAGAGGTCCGTTAAAAGCGCAGAGAGCATCATGAAGAACAAGGGACACACCAGGCAGGTCCGAGATACTGTTGTGAAGAAGTTTAAAGCCAGATTTGGATACAAAAAGATTTCCCAAGCTTTAAACATCCCAAGGAGCAAGCGATAATATTGAAATGGAAGGAGTATCAGACCACTGCAAATCTACCAAGACCTGGCCGTCCCTCTAAACCTTCAGCTCATACAAGGAGAAGACTGATCAGAGATGCAGCCAAGAGGCCCATGATCACTCTGGATGAACTGCAGAGATCTACAGCTGAGGTGGGAGACTCTGTCCATAGGACAACAATCAGTCGTATATTGCACAAATCTGGCCTTTATGGAAGAGTGGCAAGAAGAAAGCCATTTCTTAAAGATATCCATAAAAAGTGTCGTTTAAAGTTTGCCACAAGCCACCTGGGAGACACACCAAACATGTGGAAGAAGGTGCTCTGGTCAGATGAAACCAAAATTGAACTTTTTGGCAACAATGCAAAACGTTATGTTTGGCGTAAAAGCAACACAGCTCATCACCCTGAACACACCATCCCCACTGTCAAACATGGTGGTGGCAGCATCATGGTTTGGGCCTGCTTTTCTTCAGCAGGGACAGGGAAGATGGTTAAAATTGATGGGAAGATGGATGGAGCCAAATACAGGACCATTCTGGAAGAAAACCTGATGGAGTCTGCAAAAGACCTGAGACTGGGACGGAGATTTGTCTTCCAACAAGACAATGATCCAAATCAGAAAGCAAAATCTACAATGGAATGGTTCAAAAATAAACATATCCAGGTGTTAGAATGGCCAAGTCAAAGTCCAGACCTGAATCCAATCGAGAATCTGTGGAAAGAACTGAAAACTGCTGTTCAAATGCTCTCCATCCAACCTCACTGAGCTCAAGCTTTTTTGCAAGGAGGAATGGGAAAACATTTCAGTCTCTCGATGTGCAAAACTGATAGAGACATACCCCAAGCGACTTACAGCTGTAATCGCAGCAAAAGGTGGTGCTACAAAGTATTAACTTAAGGGGGCTGAATAATTTTGCACGCCCAATTTTTCAGTTTTTGATTTGTTAAAAAAAGTTTGAAATATCCAATAAATGTCGTTCCACTTCATGATTGTGTCCCACTTGTTGTTGATTCTTCACAAAAAAAATACAGTTTTATATCTTTATGTTTGAAGCCTGAAATGTGGCAAAAGGTCGCAAAGTTCAAGGGGGCCGAATACTTTCGCAAGGCACTGATATATATATATAAATAAGTGTGTGTTTTTTGGGGGGTGGGGGTGAAGGCCCCCTGAGCCCATGGGCCCACCTGCCTTGCCTGGGGTGTGGTACACCAGTACTCCGGTTACAGATCTTAAAGCTTGTAATATGAACTCACCGATGCACAGCCTCTACAGAGAAATGCATTGTTTGTCTGTGAGCGAGTCGTTTGCAATCGCCAAGCAGTAATCAAGTTATAGAGGGAGAAGACAGAGGAAGAAGGTGGTGGAGAAGGAAAGAGGGATAGAGATGGAAGGAAACCAAATTATTTTCTCCACAGAGAGGATCATCTGTCTGTATCTTATTTAGCTGGGTCACTCACTACTCCCCTGGTCCTGATTACAAAATTTCAGCTCACATTACCAAAGCTATTATTAATTTACTACCATACAGAGAGAGCAACAGATCATTACTTCTGTGTGTGTTTGGAGTGGGAGTGTGTGCGTTTGTGTGTGTATGCATGTGCATGTGCGTCAAGCGTGCTTATGTGTACTCTCGTGCGTGTATATGTTGATGCGTGGAAGAGGGACAAAGAGAGAGAAAAGGAGAGACGTGTGTATATAGCGTCTGTGTATTTAGGCCTATACATTTTTTTTTTAAAAGGTGCCAAGTAGGACCATATAGGGTCCTTCAGTTTGACCCCATAGGGGAATATAACCCTCTGTGTAGGGTTTTTAATATAACCCCCTGTGAAGGGTTCTACCTCTATAAATGGTTCCACCAGCCCTATTAGCCTTTAAAATTAAAGTCTTTATGACAATACATTACATACAAGGCCTTTCTTTGAGTGACTAGTTATACTCTAGCACTAGTCACACTTTCGTGGGCGGCAGGTACCCTAGTGTTTAGAGCGTTGGGCCAGTAACCAAAAGGTTACTGGATTGAATCCCCGAGCTGACAAGGTAAAAATCTGTCGTTCTTCCCCTGAACAAGGCAGTTAACCCACTGTTCCCCAGTAGACCGTCATTGTAAAGAAGAATTTGTTCTTATCTGACTTTCCTGGTAAAATAAAATAATACAGAGTTTGTGAACTGCTTGTTTTCAGGCCTGCAAGTCAAATTACGTTGGGCTCCCGATTGGTGCAGCGGTCTAAGTTACTGCATCTGCGCTAAGAGGTGTCACTACAGTCCCTGGTTCAAACCCAGGCTGTATCACGTCCGGCAGTGATTGGGAGTCCTATAGGACAGTTGGCCCAGCGTTGGCCGTCATTGTAAAGAAGAATTTGTTCTTAACTGACTTGCCTAAATAAATAAATAAATAAATAAAACAAATGTGGATTTGTGAAGTGACATATTTGGATTTGTGAAGTGACACATATCATTCCTATATGAATCCAGCCAGAGTGAGGCTATCCAACAATTGGAACTTTTAAACATTCAGAATGTCTGCCAAGGTAGGGAAGGCAATTGAGACTACCATCTTAACTGGAACTACTAACAGATTTGATTGTATGTTATATATCTTTGTGTAGCATAAGATCAATCAAATAATGTATATGCAAAAACACAGATATCTAAACAAACAATTCTAAAAATCAACCTGCTAATAGAGCATGCTGGAAAATACGATAATTAATGATGGGTGTGGTTTTGAGTGTTTTACTCTACCGACCCATTTGGAAAAAAATTATTTATATTTTTCGGATAAATTGGCCAAATAATGCATTTTCTATGCATTTGTAAATGTGTTTTAATCTGTGACATTTGTAAATGTATTTGGAATACATACATTTGTATGGAAATATGTCATTTGGCATTTTTATTTATATTTTACCATGTTTGGTGTGGGCAGAGTAAAAATTACACAATCACACTCACTTTGGATATTAACAGCAACACTTGGGTTATTTTACACCACTGAGTGTTTGACCTTACAGAGTTAATTTCATTCCTGAATCAACTAGAAACATTACACTGAAAGATCTAGGTGACTAGGTAACTGGCTAATTTGATGTGTACAAATATTCCTATATAGGTACAGTTTAAATAATTCTCACACCTATCATTTTAAACTCTAGAGGATCAAAGTTAAAACACTGAGGTAAACACTAATGCCCAGGCAATATTTAAAATAAAACATCTCTAAAAAAGCTTATTCAGATTCTTACAAAAACGGTTCTTAGGATGAGAAAGTTTCAGGTTGAATTATTTGCTTTACAAAGAACCCTTTTGGAACCTTTTTCTAAGTACTAGCACCGACACAGATTTGCAAGGGTTACTTTAATATACAGTAAATATACGAAAGTATGAGGACAACCCTTCAAATTACTGGATTCGGCTATTTCAGTCAAACCCATTGCTGACAGGTGTATAAAATGTAGGACATGCAATCTCACTGACATGCAATCTCCATAGATAAAGGCCCCTTAGTTCCAGTGAAGGGAAATCTTTTTAAAATTATTTTTTATTTTATTTCACCTTTATTTAACCAGGTAGGCTAGTTGAGAACAAGTTCTCATTTACATTTGCGACCTGGCCAAGATAAAGCAAAGCAGTCCGACACAAAAAACAACAGAGTTACAAAAAAAAGGCCATGGTGGCGAAGTAAATACAATATAGCAAGTAAAACACTGGAATGGTAGATTTGCAGTGGAAGAATGTGTGAAATAGAAATAGTAGGGTGCAAAGGAGCTAAATAAATAAATACAGTAGGGGAAGAGGTAGTTATTTGGGCTAAATTATAGATGGGCTATGTATAGGTGCAGTAATCTGTGAGCTGCTCTGACAGCTGGTGTTTAAAGCTAGTGAGGGAGATAAGTGTTTCCAGTTTCAGAGATTTTTGTAGTTCGTTCCAGTCATTGGCAGCAGAGAACTGGAAGGAGAGGGCAGGTGCAGGCAGCGATCTGTTGAAGAGCATGCATTTAGTTTTACTTGTATGTAAAAGCAGTTGGATGCCACGGAAGGAGAGTTGTATGGCACTGAAGCTTGCCTGGAGGATTGTCCGAAGAAGGGCCAGAAGTATACAGAATAGTGTCGTCTGCGTAGAAGTGGATCAGAGACTCACCAGCAGCAATAGCGACATCATTGATGTATACAGAGAAGAGAGTCGGCCCAAGAATTGAACCCTGTGGCACCCCCATAGAGACTGCCAGAGGCCCGGACAACAGGCCCTCTGATTTGACACACTGAACTCTATCAGAGAAGTAGTTGGTGAACCAGGTGAGGCAATCATTTGAGAAACCAAGGCTATCGAGTCTGCCGATGAGGATGTGGTGATTGACAGAGCCTTGGCCAGGTCAACGAATACAGGTGCACAGTATTATTTCTCATCGATGGCGGTTAAGATATCGGTTAGGACCTTGAGCGTGGCTGAGGTGCACCCATGACCAGCTCTGAAACCAGATTGCATAGCGGAGAAGAGATTTGAAATGGTCGGTAATCTGTTTGTTGACTTGGCTTTCGAAGACCTTAGAAAGGCAGGTTAGGATAGATATAGGTCTATAGCAGTTTGGATCAAGAGTGTCCTCCCCATTGAAGAGGGGGATGACCGCAGCTGCTTTCCAGTCTTTGGGAATCTCAGACGACACGAAATAGAGGTTTAACAGGCTAGTAATAGGGGTTGCAACAATTTCGGCAGATAATTTTAGAAAGAGAGGGTCCAGATTGTCTAGCCCGGATGATTTGTAGGGGTCCAGATTTTGCAGCTCTTTCAGAACATCAGCTGACTGGATTTGGGAGAAGGAGAAATGTGGAAGGCTTAGGGGAGTTGCTGTGGGGGTGTACAGTGCTGTTGACCGGGGTAGGGGTAGCCAGGTGGAAAGCACGGCCAGCCGTAGAAAAATGCTTATTGAAATTCTCAATTATAGTGGATTTATCGGTGGTGACAGAGTTTCCTATCGTCAGTGCAGTGGGCAGCTGGGAGGAGGTGTTCTTATTCTCCATGGACTTTATGGTGTCCCAGAACTTTTGAGTTTGTGTTGCAGGAAGCAAATTTCTGCTTGAAAAAGCTAGCCTTGGCCTTTCTAACTGCCTGTGTATATTGGTTTCTAACTTCCCTGAAAAGTTGCATATCAAGGGGGCTATTTGATGCTAATGCAGAACGCCACAGGATGTTTTTGTGTTGGTTAAGCGCAGTCAGGTCTGGAGAGAACCAAGGGCTATATCTCTTATATATATATATATAGAGAGAAAAGATATGCAAAGAAAATATGTAAATATATATTGTGGCAAACCTCTTCAAGGTTAGGAGCGTTTGTCACAAATTAAGTGGTAAACTGTCACCAAATCACCCAAGAATGAGAGTTCTTTCGAACAGGATAGTACCTGTGTGTTTGTTTCTCCGTCCTGGTCCACCCAGGCTGTAGGCGAGGTCAAGGATAGCAGGGTTCGGTACACGAATCGGGTTCTCGGTAGGTCCAGGTCCAAACGCCAACAGGTAAGTCCAAAACAATCCAGCTCATACACGGTAAATCCATATTGTCTCTTTCTCTATTGTTCATAGATCCTTCCAGCACTCTCTCTCCCTCTTCCTGGTTTTTCTTGACCCTTTATCTGTGTGTCGGCTCCACCTTCTGAGGGTTCCCCTTGCTTCTGGGACTTGTAGTTTTGGCGGTCGGCCATTTTGTGATCTGTAGTTCTGACAGGGGTGGCCATTTTAGTGATCAGGCAGAGCCCGTTTATTAGTTATGCTCACATATCTGCCATTTATCACTCGACCCCCTTCTTTGCCACAATATATACACGGGACACGACAAGTCGAGGACAAAGGACGTCTGACTGCTATGCCATCTTGGGTCGAAAAAATTTGAAAATCTTAACACTACAGCAATACAATTACATTCTAGACGACTCTCAAATCAAATCACAGTTTATTTGTCACGTGCACCGAATACAACAGTGAAATGCTTGCTTACAGGCTCTAACCTATAGTGCAAAAAAGGTGTTAGGTGAATAAAAGGTAAGAAAATAAATAAAACAACAATAAAAAGACAGGCTATGTACAGTAGCGAGGATATAAAAGTAGCGAGGCTACATACAGACACCGGTTAGTCAGGCTGATTGAGGGAGTGTGTACATGTAGATATGGTTAAAGTGACTATGCATATATGATGAACAGAGAGTAGCAGTAGCGTAAAAGAGTGGTTGGCGGGTGGTGGGACACAATGCAGATAGCCTTGTTAGCCAATGTGCGGGAGCACTGGTTGGTCTGCCCAATTTAGGTAGTATGTACATGAAGGTATAGTTAAAGTGACTATGTATATATGATAAACTCTGCTTACAACTTTGTGGCAAGAGTTTGGGGAAGGCCCTTTCCTGTTTCACCATGACAATGCCCCCGTGCACAAAACAAGGTCAATACAGAATATGGTTTGTCAGGATCGGTGTGGAAGAACTTGACAGACCTGCACAGAGCCCTGACGTCAACCCCATTGAACACCTTTGGGATGAATTGGAACACCGACTGTGAGACAGGCCTAATTGCCCAAAATCAGTGCCCGACCTCAATAATGCTCTTGTGGCTGAATGGAAGTAAATCCCCGCAGCAATGTTTCATCATCTAGTGGAAAGCCTTCCCAGAAGAGTGGAGGGTGTTATAACAGCAAAGGAGGGACCAACTCCATATTAATGCCCATGATTTTGAAATGAGATGTTCGATGAGCAAGTGTCCACATACTTTTGGTCATGTAGTGTATTCTGTTGGCATGTAAATTGATTAATCAACCTTTGAGAGGGTAATTAAAAAAAGGCACTTATAGAGCACACATCAGAGCTGAGTGCCCTTCACTATGGATGAGTAGGGATATCTGGGAGAGGTTTGCCTTGAAACGGTATATGAATAGGTTACCCTTTGACCCTCCATAAAATTATTAGAATGCAAGCCAAGGTAAACATTATCCTGGATGTTTTTAAATAACATCAAAATGTGAAATCCAACAACATACAGTGCCTTGCATTATTCATCCCCATTGGTGTTTTTCCTATTCTGTTGTATTACAACCTTAGTAAATAGATTTTTATTTGGATTTCATGTAATGGACATACACAAAATATTCCACATTTTGGGAAGTTAAATGAAAAAAAAACTTATTTTTTTTATACAAAAAACAGAAAAGTGTTGAGTGCATATGTATGCACCCCCTTTGCTATGAATCCCCTAAATAAGATCTGGTGCAACCAATTACCTTAATTAAGAAGTCACATAATTAGTTAAATAAAGTCCACCGTGTGTAATCTAAGTGTCACATGATCTGTCAAATGATCTCAGTATATATACACCTGTTCTAAAAGCTGCCAGAGTCTGTAACACCACTAAGCAAGGGGCACCACCAAGAAAGCGGCACCATGAAGACCAAGGAGCTCTCCAAACAGGTCAGGGACAAAGTTATGGAGAAGTACAGATCAGGGTTGGGTTATAAAAAAATATCAGAAACTTTGAACATCCCACAGAGCACCGTTAAATCCATGATTAAAAAATAGAAAGAATATGGCACCACAACAAACTTGCCAAGAGAGGGCCGTCTGGTGCAAACCCAACACCTCTCAACACTTTGAGAACACCATCCCCACATTGAAGCATGGTGGTGGCAGCATCATGCTGTGGGGATTTTTTTCATTGGCAGGGACTGGGAACTGGTCAGAATTGAAGGAATGATGGATTGTGCTAAATACAGTCTTCCAGAGATTTGAGACTGGGAAGGAGGTTCACCTCCCAGCAGGACAATGACCCTAAGCATACTGCTAAAGCAACACTTGAATGGTTTAAGGGGAAACATTTAAATGTCTTGGAATGGCCTCGTCAAAGCCCAGACCTCAATCCAATTGAGAATCTGTGGTATGACAAAGATTGCTGCACAACAGCGGAACCCAGCCAACTTGAAGGAGCTGGAGCAGTTTTGCCTTGAAGAACGGGCAATAATCCCAGTGGCTGGATGTGTCAAGCTTATAGAGACATACCCCAAGAGACTTGCAGCTGTAATTGCTGCAAACGGTGGCTCTACTAAGTATTGACTTTGGGGGGGGGGGGGGGGGGGGGTGTGAATAGTCATGCACGCTCTCAAGTTTTCAGTTTTTTTGCCTTATTTCTTGTTTGTTTCACGATTTAAACAAACATTTGCATCTTCAAAGTGGTAGGCATGTTGTGTAAATCAAATGACACAAACCCCCAAAAATCCATTTTAATTCCAGGTTGTAAGGCAACAAAATAGGAAAAATGGTGAATACTTTCACAGGCCACTGTACCACCCCTGTATCATCCCTTAAAAAGTCATATTTTTTTAATTTCCTGAACAAATCCTGAAGCAGTTTGTCATGAAAAGTGTATTTTAGGTTTTGTGATTGGCACTGGTAGAATGACCCTGTGAGTCAAGGACGTTGCAGACGTTGGTCTCAACTGTGAATGGAACTCCTTAATCTCCCTCTTGACCTCAATTATACCTCCACCATGCATTGTGCAGAGCAGTGAAACTAGTTCTGCTTCATGTGTTTTTTTTTCAGAATAAAGACTTATGAATGTGTCTTCCCAATTTTGTCAAAGATGTTTATACCATGAATCCTTCAGCAAGAAAAAGAAAGTGAAAGATAGATACTGGTGAAAGATAATATTACCTTTGTTTAACTTTAAGAAGTCACTTCCTCAAGTGCCAAAAGTCAACTCGACTTCTCTATTTTGGAGCGTTTTAGGGAAACTAACCTTATATTCAAATGAATACTGTTCATGTGAAATAAAATACTGTGGCTGTACTATTACAGTCACAGTACAAGAGTGATTAAGATCTTACCACATTAATCTTGGGAAGCAGAGACTCTTAAATCCTGTCAAAGACCTCCCTTCATTTCTCCTCTGTTTTATAACCACTAGTCCACGCTTTCTGATAACGTTTTGCAAATTAAATGTTGGGAGTGAATTAAAAACAAAGTCCACTGGACATTCCTAATCCACGAGACGAGACTGCTAAACAGCTACAGGAGAAAGTGACATTTTAGCAAAAACAAGACAAAAATATGTTGTGAATAACAAGATGTGCAGGGAAAGGAAGGGGCGGGGCTAGGTGTTGTGGCGGATCAAGCCGCATACTGTATCTCAAAGTAAACAGGTAGCACGCAGATGCAGGTCCCCCAGTGATTGTAGAGAATGTGTGTTTCTGTGTGTGTGTTTATTTGTTTTTTTTGTATGTGCTGAACGTCCATGTGTGTGTGCATGCATGTGTGGAGAATAGGGGAGTGTGAGTGTGTGTGTGTGTGTGAACGCTCACTCATTAGCAGAGGGAGACATGCCGATAGATACACAACCAATTTGAATTATCATGGTGACTGCTGCACGCACCAGGCAGAACCCTGCTGTTTGCTGAACTTCTGATAACCCTTATCGCTGACAAGCCAGAGCAATGAATCAACACCATGCTATCAACACTATGTTAAAGGAAAGATTCCTGTTCGCAGATGAATACTTTTTTATGAATTTCAAAAGAAAAATACAGTGCCTTCAGAAATCATTCACACCCCATTGATTTTTCCACATTTTGTTGTGTTACAAAGTGGGATTATAATGGATTTAATTGTCATTTTTTGTCAACGATCCACACAACATACTCTGTAATGTCGATGTGTAAGAAAAATTTTGACATTTGTGAAAAATGTATGAAAATAAAACTCTCATTTATCTTTAAACACGTTTGAATCACCGTTGGCAGCGATTACAGCTGTGAGTCTTTCTGGGTAAATCTCTAAGATCTTTCCACACCTGGATTGTGCAACATTTGCCCATTATTCGTTGCTAGACAACCATTTCCAAGTCTTTCCATAGATTTTCAAGTAGATTAAGGTCAAAGCTATAACTCAACCACTCAGGAATATTCACTGTCTTCTTGGTAAGCAACCAGTGTAGATTCGGCCTTGTGTTTTGGGTTATTGTCCTGCTGAAAGGTGAATTCATCTCCCAGTGTCCGGTGGAAAGTAGATTTATCCAGGTTTTCCTATAGGACTTTGCCTGTGCTTAGCTCTATTCTTTTTATTTTTATCCCAAAAAACTCCCCAGTCCTTGCCGATGGCAAGTATAAACATAACGTAATGCAGCCACCACCACGCTTGAAAATATGAAAAGTGGTATGCAGTGATGTGTTGGATTTGCCCCAAACATAATGCTTTGTATTCAGGACAAAAGTACATTTCTTTGCCACATTTTTTTCAGGATTACTTTAGTGCCTTATTGCAAAAAAAGGATACATGTTTTGGAATATTTATATTCTGTACAGACTTCTTTCTTTTCATTCTGTAGTTTAGGTTAGTATTGTTGAGTGACTACAATGTTGTTGATCCTTCCTCAGTTTTCTCCTATCACAGCAATTTAACTCTGTAACTAGTTTAAAATAATCATTGATTGGCCTCACGGTTTTATCCCTGAGCAGTTTCCTTCCTCTCCGTCAACTGAGTTAGGAAGGACACCTGTATTTTCGTAGTGACTAGGTGTAGTAGTGACTACACCATCCATAGTGTAATTAATAACTTCACCATGCTCAAAGGGATATTCAATGTCTGCTTTTTAAATATTTACCCATCTACCAATAGGTGCCCTTCTTTGTAAGGCATTGGAAAATCTCCCTGGTCTTTGTGGTTGAATCTGTGTTTGAAATTCACTGCTCGACTGAGGGACCTTACAGATAATGGTACTGTATGTGTGGGGTACAAAGATTGCATAGTCATATTTTTTTTTCTTAATCACCATTATTGAATACAGTGTTAGTCCTTGCAATGTATTATTGTCAAGCACATTTTTACTCCTGAAGTTATTTAGGTTTGCCATAACGAAGGGTTGAATATTTATTGTCTCGAGACATTTAAACTTTTCAATTTTTATTAATTTGTAAAAATTTATAAAAACGTAATTCCACTTTCACATTATGGGGTTTTGTGTGTAGATCAGTGACACAAACTAAATTTAATCCATTTTAAATTCAGGTTGTAACAAAATGTGGGAAAAGTCAAGGGGTTGAATACTTTCTGAAGGCACTGTAAGTGGGTCTTGATTGTGAATTGGTATGACTCAAAAGTTCCACAACTATTCAGTACATCAGAACAACACCATTGTGATTCATCAAACTTCTCCAACACCTCTGTTAAGTTTGTCTTTAAAGGGGGAATGTATACCACCACTACCTTGTCACAACATAACTGATTGGCTCAAACGCGTTAAAAAGGAAAGAAATCCCACAAATTAACTTTTAACAAGGCACACCTGTTAATTGAAATGCATTCCAGGTGACTACCTCATGAAGATGGTTTAGAGAATACCAAGAGTGTGCAAAGCTGTTGTCATGACGTTGCCCTGCATTCAAGAGGAAAGTTATTAGAAGTCATGAACCATGATCACACCAAGTACGACTCAATTCAGTGCTTAGAGAGTACTTCCGTTGTGAGGTTAGCTCCTCCGTGGATAACATAGCTATGAAATAGACTTCCTCATACTTACGGGACTTGTAGTAAAACCACTACAGACTCCTTCGACACCAATTCTGACTGACCTCCAGGCATTGACCTGAAAATGACCTGATTATGTCAGACTCATTCTGAACAAGTTGTAGTCTACCAGGATACTTGGTTTTCTTCCCTTGACATGTGCACTTGTGTAAGTATAAACACACATGTACAACGGAACATCCAATTAGGATTTATGCTAGGATCACTTAAGGGTTCGAGCAAAATACCAGCCTTAGTAAAGTTGAACATTTACTTTGAGTCCTTTGACTCTACAGCTACAGTACTCACCAGTTTTCTTCCCAGAAGTCCCTGTAGACTGCCCAAAACTAGTGCCTTACAGCTGTAGACTTATCATTTAGTTATCAACTGAGGATAGTGCCCTAAGCAACACACCACAAATTAGGAAAGCCCTAGAAATGACATTAGACAATGCCATGATAGGGTCATTTTGCCAAGACCATGGACGTATATAGAACAGTCCAATTAGATGATTAAGGTGGCATAACTATATTTTGTTTTGTGTATGCTTTCATTCATTTTGTTTCACTTTCTTCGACACTTAGAAAGTGATACGGCCATAAACAACTTCCCCATACAACCATCAGTTAGTGCCACAACATGGCTTATTTGGGAGGAAATGTAATGATGTATTTCATGAGTGTGTGTGTGTTGTTAACATCTGCCTAAGTTACTGCCCAGATCTTCCAGTCTGGACGACCAAACGACGGGTCTGGAACGGCGATCCCAATCCGGACATCCGCTGCCCAGCCATGGAGCGGACTTCTTCATTTGCAGACATCCTACCCGGGTCGACCACCAGAGGGGGAATGCAATGGCGATTCCTCAACCCGGACATCCCCTGGCCATTCCTGTGATGCTTTGCAGCTTCAAAAATCCTACCAAGGTAGACCACCAGAGGGGGGGGGACTGCAACAGCGATCACCAACTGGACATCTGCTGCCCAGCATTGGAGCGGACTTCTTCATTGGCAGAAACCCGACCCGGGTCAACCACCAGAGGGGAACCACAAAGATGGTCCACAACCAGGACAACCCACAGTAATTGTTATGTTGGTTTGCAACGTGCAGGTTAATCGCAAGATCAAACCCAACAAGGGGGGACTGTCATGACGTTGACATGAATACCTTTCCCCCTTTTCTCTCTCTACTCTACAGATTGGACTCTTGGAAAGCCCTTTGTTAACATAGAGAGTCTGGTAACATCAAAAAGTTGGGAACGGAATCATATTTCGGTAATCCAACCAGTTGAAAATCAGTTGGTACTTAAAGAATATGATGTCAGATCAGTTGTCATCTGAGACATCATTACTGAGGATAATCAGTTTCACATGGAATTGCTGTGCAATTTAAATGTTAAATGTGAAACTCTTTGTGAAAATATTAAATGTAATTTTAGCTTCTAAATGAGAGAATTGTTTTCATAAGTGAACTATGCTCACTCGGTGGCCCCACCCAGGCATTGGTTGTGAACTATGAAACACGCCCTTCTCTCCCCCACTAAAAAAGCCCATTGATGAAAATCAACCTCTTGTGTTCCCAATAGGTGAGGACTGCTGTCCATATGTTTAAAAGGGCTAATATCAACTACAGAACTAAGCCAACCTCAGCGTGAGCTCTGGTTGTGAATGGTTGAACGACTACAACCTAACAAAATTAACATTGTGTTCCTGATCACATGAGGACTGATGTCCATACATTTCAAAGGGCGAATTTCAATGTGGAGGTGACGATCGACACGCTGGAAGGATGAATTTTTACTATACCAGCCAGAATATAGCGTGAGCTTATAGTATGGCAACTTGGTATAAACTTTTAACTCTTATTCACTAAAGAAGTGATCCATCCTGGGCGTCGAGTTATCAGCAGCAGCTGTGGACGTGCGTTGCCTGGGAACGGACTAAGCATCTCTTCGGAACGACAGGGTGCTACATCGTATTCATTCTACCACCAGACAACAGGGTACTAAAAAATATCCGTTCAACCACCAGACGACAGGGCACTACAACGTATCCGTTCTACCATATTCTTCAAAGGACAGGGGAGATCTCTGCTGGGCAACCCAGCCTTCCATCTTTGACCAATCTATCGAAGCACAGCTCAGAGTAAATATATTTATTGCATTTTCCTTTTCCGAATTGGCAGTTATTTAGAATGCATAAGATTCTGTATTTACGATAGCATAGCTTTATAAGTTCCGATAGAAAACCAATCCTTTTGTTCCTCAGTCTTCCCGCTCTTTCATCCAAACCCAACCACCTTTCTTTGTGTAACCACCCATCATATTGGTTTCGTCCGCTAGGGACATTTTCTTTTATGACATAATGAGTAATCAATGTATGATCAATCCTGTGTATATGTAATTCTGTGTGAATATTTAGTAAATTAGTAATTAAACCAAATGTTGTATTGCTGATTCAACTTGTTGGGTTCGTGAAGATAACCAAGAATATTATGACGTTCAGATGAGACTGAATATTCTGACGATTAATAATGGACTGCTATTGATATAAAAGATTACCAGGTCTTTAAGAGTTTATTCGGAAGGCAACCGCTCTATAAACATTCTTCCGTTTTGCCCCAAATTCCTAGTTAATTACATTTACATGATAAGTAATCAGGTAATATTAATTAAAGAGAATTGATTTGATAAAATAGCATGTCATATATCACGTAATCCATAGTAAAGACACGACACTGTCATCAAGTCAAAGGATGGCTACTTTGAAGAATCTGAAATATAAAATATATTTTTGGGCTACTACACTTTTTGGCTACTACATGATTCCATAAGTTATTATTTAATATTTGTTATTTCATAGTTTCGATGTCTTCACTATTATTCTACAATGTAAACCCTTGAATGAGTAGGTGTGTCCTAACCTTTGACTGGTACTGTATGTTGTAACCATATCTGAACAATACATGTCTTGTTTGCATCAATGATTGTGAAAGATGTCCTCAATGATCACACATGGGATAGAAGAAAAAATGTTGATGCTTAAATTTCGATGGATAATGCAAATGTATAGCCTAATTTTGAAACATGCGCATTGCATTTTTGGGGGCTATTTGATTTAACTGGTTGTTAAAATAATATTTTTTATTTATTTCACCTTTATTTAACCAGGTAAATTAGTTGAGAACAAGTTCTCATTTACAACTGTGACCTTGCCAAGATAAAGCAAAGCAGTGCGACACAAACAACAACACAGAGTTACACATGGAATAAACAAGCGTACAGTCAATAACACAATAGAATAAAAAGAAAGTCTATATTTAGTGTGCAAATGGCTTGAGGAGGTAGGCAATAATAGGCAATAGTCGCAAAGTAATTACAATTTAGCAGATTAACACTGGAGTGATAGATGAGCAATTGATGATGTGCAAGTAGAGATACTGGTGTGCAAAAGAGCAGAAAAGCAAATAAAAAACAATATGGGGATGAGGTAGGTAGATTGGGTGGGCTATTTACCGATGGACTATGTACAGCTGCAGTGATCAGTAGGCTGCTCAGATAGCTGATGTTTAAAGTTAGAGAGGGAAATATAAGTTTCCAGCTTCAGTGATTTTTGCAATTTGTTCCAGTCATAGGCAGCAGAGAACTGGAAGGAAAGGAGGCCAAAGGAAGTGTTGGCTTTGGGGATGACCAGTGAGATATACCTGCTGGAGCGCGTGCTATGGGTGGGTGTTGTTATCATGACCAGTGAGATGGGATAAGGCGGAGCTTTAGCTAGCATAGACTTATAGATGACCTGGAGCTAGTGGGTCTGGCGACGAATATGTAGCGAGGGCCAGCCGACTAAAGCATACAGGTTGCAGTGGTGGGTGGTATAAGAGGCGTTGGTAACAAAACGGATGGCACTGTGATAGACTGCATCCAGTTTGCTGAATAGAGTATTGGAAGCTATTTTGTAGATGACATCGCCGAAGTCGAGAATCGGAAGGATAGTCAGTTTTACCAGGGTAAATTTGGCAGCGTGAGCAGAGGAGGCTTTGTTGTGAAATAGAAAGCAGATTCTAGATTTGATTTTGGATTGGAGATGTTTGATATGACTCTGGAAGGAGAGTTTACAGTCTAGCCAGACACCTAGGTATTTGTAGTTGTCCACATATTCTCGGACAGAACCGTCCAGAGTAGTGATGCTAGTCGGGCGGGCGGGTGCGGGCAGCAAACGGTTGAAAAGCATGCATTTGGTTTTACTTGCGTTTAAGAGCAGTTGGAGGCCACGGAAGGAGTGTTGTATGGCATTGAAGCTTGTTTGGAGGTTAGTTAGCACAGTGTCCAAAGAAGTGCCAAATGTATATAGAATGGTGTCGTCTGCATAGAGGTGGATCAGGGAATCACCCGCAGCAAGAGCGACATCGTTGATATATACAGAGAAAAGAGTCGACCCGAGAATTGAACCCTGTGGTACCCCCATAGAGACTGCCAGAGGTCCGGACAACCAGGTGAGGCAGTCATTTGAGAAACCAAGGCTATTGAGTCTGCCGATAAGAATATGGTGATTGACGGAGTCGAAAGCCTTTGCCAGGTCAATGAAGACGGCTGCACAGTACTGTCTTTTATCAATGGCGGTTATGATATCGTTTAGTACCTTGAGTGTGGCTGAGGTGCACCCATGACCATCTGGGAAACCGGATTGCACAGCGGAGAAGATACGGTGGGATTCAAAATGGTCAGTAATCTGTTTATTAACTTGGCTTTCAAAGAGTTTAGAAAGGCAGGGCAGGATGGATATAGGTCTACAGTTTGGGTCACCCCCTTTGAAGTGGGGGATGACCGCGGCAGCTTTCTAATCTTTAGGGATCTTGGACAGTATGGAAGAGGTTGAACAGACTGGCAATAGGGGTTGCAACAATGGAGGTGGAAAATATTTAGAAAGAGAGGGTCCAAATTGTCTAGCCCAGCTGATTTGTCCAGGTTTTTCAGCTCTTTCAGAACATCGGCCGTCTGAATTTGGTTGAAGGAGAAGCTGGGGAGGCTCAGGCAAGTAGCTGCGGGCGGTGCGGAGCTGTTGGCCGGGGTTCGGGTAGCCAGGAGGAAAGCATGGCCAGCCGTAGAGAAATGCTTATTGAAATTTTTGCTTATCATGGATTTATCGGTGGTGACAATGTTACCTAGCCTCAGTGCAGTGGGCAGCTGGAAGGAGGTGCTCTTGTTCTCCAGTGACTTTACAGTGTCCCAAAACTTTTTGGAGTTAGAGCTACAGGATGCAAATTTCTGTTTGAAATAGCTAGCCTTTGCTTTCCTAAGTGACTGTGTGTATTGGTTCCTGACTTCCCTGAACAGTTGCATATCGTGGGGAATTTTCAATGCTATTGCAGTCCGCAACAGGATGTTTTTGTGCTGGTCAAGGGCAGTCAAGTCTAGTTCTTCTACATTTCTTGAAAGGGGCATGCTTATTTAAGATGGTGAGGCAATTACCTTTACAGAACAACCAGGGATCCACGATTAACGGAATGAGGAATGAGGTCAATATTCTTCCAGGATACCCGGGCTAGGTCGATTGGAAAGGCCTGCTTGCAGAAGTGTTTTAGGGAGCGTTTGACCCATAGCGGATGCAGGCAATGAGGCAGTGATTGCTGAGATCCTGATTGAAAACAGCAGAGGTGTATTTGGAGGGCAAGTTGATCAGGATAATATCTATGAGAGTGCCCATGTTTACAGATTTATGGTTGTACCTGGTGGGTTCCTTGATAATTTGTGTGAGACTGAGGTCATCAAGCTTAGATTGTAGGAGTGCTGGGGTTCCTCTTGGGGCTAGGGGGCAGAATTTTCACTTTTGGATAAATAGCGTGCCCAATTTCAACTTCCTGCTACTCATGCCAAGACTATAAGATATGCATATTATTCATAGATTTGGAGAGAAAACACTCTGAAGTTTCTAAAACTGTTTGAATCATGTCTGTGAGTATAATATAAATTATGGAGCAGGCAAAACCCTGAGGACTAACCGTTCAGGATAATTTTTTTTGAGGTCTTTGTCTGTTGAGTGCGTTCTCGTTGGAAAACGATATTTCATTGGAACTGGTTTTCAGTTCCTACCGCTTCCACTGGATGTCACCAGTCTTTTGAATTTGGTTGAGGTTATTCCTTTGTGCAATGAAGAACTCGGAACTGGGTAACACTGTTGAGAGTTGAGCCAGACGTGAAAAGTGGCGCTGGTTTGTTTTCATTCCTGTATTGAAAACAGATTGCCCCGTCTACAATTTGATCGATTATTAACGGTTAAAAATAACTAAAGTTGTATTACAAAAGTAGTTTGAAATATTTTGGCAAAGTTTATAGGCAACTTTTGAAATATTTTGTAGTGACGTTGCGATTTTTGGAAGCTGTTTTTTTCTGGTCAAACGCGCTTTATAAATGGACATTTTGGATATATATGGACGGAATAAATCAAACAAAAGGACCATTTGTGATGTTTATGGGACATATTGGAGTGCCAACAAAAGAAGCTTGTCAAAGGTAATGCATGTTTTATATTTTATATCTGCGTTTTGTGTAGCGCCTGCAGGGCTGAAATATGCTAACCCCTTTGCTTACTGCTGGTGCTATCATCAGATAATAGCTTCTTATGCTTTCGCCGAAAAGCATTTTTAAAATCTGACATGTTGGCTGGATTCACAACGAGTGTTGCTTTAATTGAGTATCTTACATGTGTGATTTAATGAAAGTTTGATTTTATATAATTTTTTTATATTTGCCGCACTGCATTTTCCCTGTTTTTTGCCCAAGCGGGACGCAACTGTCCTGCCTATCCGTAAAAAGATTAAGCATATCCCAGTTTAGGTCACCTAACAGCACAAACTCTGAAGATAGATTAGGGGCAATCAATTCACATATGGTGTCCAGGGCAAAGCTGGGAGCTGAGGGGGGTCTATAACAGTGAGAGACTTATTTATGGAGAGATTCATTTTATTTCTGGAGAGATTCATTTTTAAAATTAGATGCTCGAACTGTTTGGGCATAGACCTGGAAAGTTTGACAGAACTTTGCAAGCTATCTCTGCAGTAGATTGCAACTCCTACCCCTTTGGCAGTTCAACCTTGACAGAAAATGTTGTTGTTGGGTATGGAAATCTCCTAATTTTTGGTGGCCTTCCTAAGCCAGGATTCAGACACGGCAAGGACATCAGGGTTGGCGGAGTGTGCTAGAGCAGTGAATAAAGCAAATTTAGGGAGGAGGCTTCTAAAGTTAACATGCATGAAACCAAGGCGTTTTCGATTACAGAAGTCAACAAATGAGAGTGCCTGGGGACACGAAGGGCCTGGGAGTAGGATGAGGGTACGGCTAAAGGCTATCAAATCTGGTCTTCTAGTGCGTTGGGGACAGAGAATAAAAGGATCAGATTTCTGGGCGTGGTAGAATAGATTCAGGGCATAATGTGCAGACATGGGTATGGTGGGGTGCAGGTGGAGGTAATGTCACGGCTGGCTGAAGGACCGGACCAAAGTGCAGCATGGTAAGCATACATTTTGTCTTCATTCAAAAATGCTGCTGACAAAACGAAGAACAAAAACCAAACCGTGAAGCTTTGGGATATGTGCCCTGAACAAAGACAAAGTTAACTTCCCACAAAACAGGTGGGGGAAAAGGGTACCTAATTATGGTTCTCAATCAGAGACAACGATAGACAGCTGCCTCTGATTGAGAACCAAACCCGGCCAAGCACATAGAAATAGAAAATCATAGAACATAGACTGTCCCCCAAATCACACCCTGACCAATCCAAAATAGAGACATAAAACGCTCTCTACGGTCAGGGTGTGACAGGTAAGCCCAGGATCTGAGTGATGATAAGAACAGATAGGACAGATTTTTACCTTGTCAGCTCGGGGATTCAATCTTGCAACCTTACAGTTAACTAGTCCAATGCTCTAACCACCTGCCTCTCATTGCACTCCACGAGGAGCCTGCCTGTTACGCGAATGCAGTAAGCCAAGGTAAGTTGCTAGCTAGCATTAAACTTATCTTATATAAAACAATCAATCAATGATTCATAATCACTAGTTAACTACACATGTTTGATGATAATACTACTTTATCTAGCGTGTCCTGCGTTGTATATAATCCATGCGGTGCGTATTCGTGAAAAAGGACTGTCGTTGCTCCAACGTGTACCTCACCATAAACATAAATGCCTTTCTTAAAATCAATACACTGAAGTATATATTTTTAAACCTGCATATTAAGCTAAAAGAAATCCAGGCTGGCAGGCAATATTAACCAGGTGAAACTGTGTCACTTCTCTTGCGTTCATTGCACGCAGAGTCAGTGTATATGCAACAGTTTGCGCCGCCTAATTTGCCAGAATTTTACGTAATTATGACATAACATTGAAGGTTGTGCAATGTAACAGGAATATTTAGACTTAGGGATGCCACCCGTTAGATAAAATATGGAACGGTTCCGTATTTCATTGAAAGAATAAACGTCTTGTTTTCGAGATGATAGCTTCCAGATTTGACCATTTTATTGACCTAAGGCTCATATTTCTGTGTGTTATTATGTTATAATTAAGTCTATGATTTGATAGAGAAGTCTTACTGAGTGGTGGTAGGCACCAGCAGGCTTGTAAGCATTCATTCAAACAGCACTTTTGTGCGTTTTGCCAGCAGCTCTTCGCTGTGCTTCAAGCATTGAGCTGTTTATGACTTCAAGCCTATCAACTCCCGAGATTAGGCTGGTGAAACCAATGTGAAATGGCTAGCTAGTTAGCGGGGTGCACGCTAATAGCGTTTCAAAAGTCACTCGCTCTGAGACTTGGAGTGGTTGTTCCCCTTGCTCTGCATGGGTAACGCTGCTTCGAGGGTGGCTGTTGTCGATGTGTTTCTGGTTCGAGCCCAGGGAGGAGCGAGGAGAGGGACGGAAGCTATACTGTTACACTGGCAATACTAAAGTGCCTATAAGAACATCCAATAGTCAAAGGTTAATGAAATACAAATGGTATAGAGAGAAATAGTCCTATAATTCCTATAATAACTACAACTTAAAACGTCTTATCTGGGAATATTGAAGACTCATGTTAAAAGGAACCACCAGCTTTCATATGTTCTCATGTTCTGAGCAAGGAACTTAAACGTTAGCTTTCTTACATGGCACATATTGCACTTTTACTTTCTACTCCAACACTTTGTTTTTGCATTATTTAAACCAAATTGAACATGTTTCATTATTTATTTGAGGCTAAATTGATTTTATTGATGTATTATATTAAGTTAAAATAAGTGTTCATTCAGTATTGTTGTAATTGTCATTATTACAAATAAATAAATAAAAATCGTCCGATTAATCGGTATCGGCTTTTTTTGGTCCTCCAATAATCGGTATCGGCGTTGAAAAATCATAATCGGTCGACCTCTAATCTCTGGACACGCTGGTTATACTGGGTGAGGTCACAGCATGTGTGGGAGGTGGGGCAAAGGATGTATCTGAGGGGTGTAGAGTGGGACTAGGGGCTCTACAGTAAACTAAAACAATGATAACTATCCTAAACAACACTATACAAGGCATATTGACATTTGAGAGAGACATAAAGTGAGGCATAAAGCAATCACAGGTGTTCATTGGGAGAGCTAGCTAAGACAATGGGTAAGACAACAACAGCTAATCAGCAAAGACAACAACAACAGGTAAAATGGCGATGAATGGGCAGAGAGGGTCGGTTAACTACACACAGGGCCTGAGTTCGGGGCTAGGGCCGACAGATAAACAAAAAGGAGTACTGTGATAAATGAACAGTCCAGCAGACATCAGCTATGTAGCCAAGTGAACATAGGGTCCAGTGAACAGCAATAGGTGGAACAGGGAAGCCGCGGGGTAGTCGTTACTACGCTAGCACGCGGGAGACACAGCGTTTAAAGTTAGCAGGCCGGAGTAAGTAGAATCGTCTGCTCCAACGTCCTGCAAAGGCCGGTTGAGGGCACAGTGGATGGAATTACGTCTGCGGACCAGTTGTGGTGGTACGGCGGGGCGCCATGGCGACAAATGGTCCGGGCCAGATGGAAAAAGGTGTTGTAGTAATTTTGTTTGCTAGCCGGGAGATGCGCCTGGCTCGCGGCTAACTTGTGCTAGCTTCGGGGCAGGGGCATTAGCCACTATAGCCACTCGGTAGCAGCTAGCTAGTAACGATGATCTGATGCCAAGCTCCAGAACTTACTGCAAGTATCTGGTGGAGTAGTGGATTGGGGGAAGAGTCCGGGAGGCATCGGCTAAGTAGCCGGATGATCACAGAGTAGACCGGGAGGTGGGCCTGGCTCAGGGCTAGCTTCGGGGCTGGGTCACTCGGTGGCAGCTAGCTAGCTGTGATGATCAGGAGTAATGGTCCAGGGTTTACGGCAGGATTCCGGCGTTGTAGTGGAGAAAAACAGTCCGAGGCTGGCAGGTATTATCCAGGCTAAAGAAATGGCTGGTGCCAGTGCAGAAGGTAAAGGCCGTTAGCGGTGGCTAATAATGACTAAATAGCTAATAGCTAATAAGCTGGTTAGCCTCTGATGGCTAGCCTCTGATGGAGGTTCTGGCTATAAGGTCTAAAAAATATCATTTATAAAGCGGATCCGTGTCACATTGAGTGAGGCGAGTTACCGGAAGGTATATTTCATTTAAAAGAGATTGAAAAATACATTGAAATATATACAAAAAAGACAAAAAGTAAACGAGAGGACGACAAACCACGTCTGCACTGCTACGCCATCTTGGATTTTTTTTTTTACTAAATTGAGCAAATATCATCAGTATCCCCCCAGGAGTCTTAACACGTTCGATACCAATGTATCTCAGAGAGCTTATTTGACGAGCCTCCATGAAATGCGCAGCCACAGGGTTTCTGGTCAAGAATATTACTCCTGTGTTCTTTATCCTTGTTTTCAGAGCACGTTTCGTTTCTCCTACATACTGTAGCATAGACCACAAATACACTTGATCAGGTAAACCACATTTTGTGTGGAACACGTAATGATGCCCTGAATCTTAATGGAATTGCCCGTGACAGCTTGATTCAACATTGTGCATTTGTTTGTCAAGTTACACTGGGTACATTGGCCACATCTGTAATTACCATCCGGCACATTGTCTACAGTAGGAAGGTGCTCCGTCACCACCAGACTTCACCACTTGAGGCGCAATTGTGCATTGAATCGTTTCCACACCCACCATGCGTCATATGCATAATGGTCATGTGAGGTGAAATGTGTATATTTTTGGATGTCAGCACAAGATCCATTGAAACGTAGTCAATAAAGCAGTGAATTGGGAGCTTAAACATACCTTCCAGTATTTCATTTTCAACCACATAAAATATGCATTCAAGACAAACTCAAATACTATCAGAAACTTGTCGGATTGTTTTCACAGCTTTTCATTTCCTTTAAACCGGTGTCATTTGGAAATCTCCCTGGTCCCTTAATGTCCGTGAGAAAAGCAGAAATAGAGAGAAAACTTTACCCATGTCAACTAGATTGTTGCCATTATTCTGGTGAGCAAGGCTTTTCTTTAGGCTTTATGACTGGTTTAGTTTATGCCACATTAAAAGGTAAGCTAATGCATTTTAAAAGTTAAAGGACAAATCTTTACTATTAGGCCCAAAAAGATCCTATTAAAGGAATAGGGATTCTATATGTAATTCTAGGAACACCAAAAAAATTGTAAATCGCGTGCACACATAAGAGGAACCCGTACCGGGAAGAAATTCAATTGACTTTTACCCCTTCTTACTCCCCTAGAATAAAAGCAACAACCCTACTACTGGGCTACTTAATCTAGACATTGAACACCTCCCTAGCTATTCCCATAAGGGCTTTGTCTCAATGTAATTCTCAGTTTTTACTTTATTTGTTCGACTGCCGTAGCCTTGAGGCTAGCGGTAGCTCGTGCGAGAGAGAAGCCAGGACATGTTGGCTAAACGTTTCTATCACGTCTTCGTCATAATCGCTTTGTGTTCACAAGGACAGAGCGTTTGCAGATAACCTGCTGTGCTCACCGTGTGGGTTTGCTACCTTATTGAAATGGGTTTGGCCTCTCTCTCTCTCTCTCTAACACACATGCCTGTGGTGATACTTTCAGGAAGCACAGTAAGATCTAAAAAGCAGTATATTTTGAGCATTATGATGCGACACCGTACATTTGCACTATAAACATGTGTCATGTGTCTATAGTGCATTACATGTGTTGTCACAGGTGCTGGACATCCTCATTAAATCAAACCAATGCTTGTGTCAAGTTATATTGTCCCTATAAAGGTGCTATAACCATTCTAAGCCTGATGTACCCTTTCAAATTCACACTTCAAAATTGAATCCCATTTTCATATGGAGTTCACAGCCATTTGTTCTTCCCCCTAAGTGGTGTTTTTCTCCCATACAGTGCCTACTCAACTCATATACCCACCCTCTCTCTTTACATGTAGAGGTAAGCCAATACTGCTCACACAGTATTTATCGAACAATCCTAACGCTACTTGCCGTCCTTGCATTGTAATAATTGAAAAAGACATTCACACATTGAGTGGTGGGGAGAGTGCTTTTTAATGGAGTGTTAAATGGTGCAATAGAAGGCACATAAATTGTGGCCGTAAAGAGACTCAAGGAGACGTAATTAGAGGTCATATGATATCAAAGTAATTAAAAAGGGCAAAGAAAGAATAAAGAAAATACAATTGTCGCATTCTCTTGGTTTCAGTTTCTTGCTCATAGTGCAGTTCATAAAATTTACTCAAATTATTTTATTTTACACTGAACACAAATATAAATGCAACATGTAAAGTCTTGGTTCCATGAGCTGAAATAAAAGATCTCTGACATTTTCCATATGTACAAAAAGTTTATTTCTCAAGTTGTTTTTGTGCACAAATTTGTTTGCATCCCTGATAGTGAGCATTTCTCCTTTGCCAAGATAATCCATCCACCTGACAGGTGTGGCATATCAAGAAGCTGATTAAACAGCATAATCATTACACAATAAAAGCAATAACAGGGGTAAATTTAGATCCCAAGGGGTAAAAGATCGCATAATTTCAAAACCCTTTTTTTAATCCCTCTGAAATTTGGGACTTTGTCAAGCAACTAGTTACTGACAAAGAAAAACACGTAATTTACCACGATTTCTATGTTAAAATGGAGGAATGAGAAATAATTTATCTTGTGTTACGTCCGTCGTCGGAATGAGACCAAAGCACAGCGTGGAAAGTGTACATCTTTCTTTATTTTCTAATGAACATCAAAAACCAACAAAATATCAATGAACGTAAAGTTCTTAACGCCAGCACCTTTCTCCGGAATTTTGCGTCAAGCTACTCACTCGACTCCCTGACTGGCTCTGGTTCACCCCTCGGCTCTGCCGCCCACTCCATGTGCCCCTACCCCCAAAATGTTTTGGGGGCTGCCTCTCGTGCGTCGTGTCCTAGCTTCCTGATCTCGTTGCCGTTCCTCCCTCGCTGCATCCACCTGCTTCCATGGCAGGGTCTTGTCCATTACCTTCTCCCAGGTCCTGGATGTTCTCCACTTCTGGGCATGCGCTTGGTCACTTGGTGGTGGGATCTTCTGATACATCCGTCGTCGGAATGAGACCAAACCGCAGTGTAGAAAGTGTACATCTTCCTTGATTTTTTGATGAACACCAAAAACCAACAAAAGATCAACGAACGTAAAGTTCTGCAGGGCTATACAGCAACTGTGCAAAAACAAGATCCCACAAACTAGGGTGGAAAACAGGCTGCCTAAGTATGATTCCCATTCAGAGATAACGATAGACAGCTGCCTATGATTGGGAACCATACCTGACCAACAAAGAAATAGAAAACTAAAATGCCCACCCAAATCACACCCTGACCTAACCAAATAGAGAAATAAAAAGGCTCTCTAAGGTCAGGGCGTGACATGTGTATAGCAGTTGTGCTGAAAATGTCAATGGAAAGAGGCTGCAGCTGAGCTCAATTTTGAGACTCTCCCCAATTTTGATCGTGTCTCATCGCTGCAACTCCCCAACGGGCTCAGGAGAGGCGAAGGTGGAGTCATACGTCCTCCAAAACATGACCTTCCTAACCGCGCTCCTTAACACCCGCCAGCTTAACCCGGAAGCCAGCCACACCAATGTGTCGGAGGAAACACCGAGTCAGCCTGCAGACACTGGCCCCCCACAAGGAGACACTAGAGCACCGTCATATAGGACTCCCGGCCACGGCCGGTTGTGGCACAGCCGGGAAATTAACCTGGGTCTGTAGTAACATTAGACAGCTGCGTCACAACGTTAGACAGCTGCGTCACTCGGGAGGCCCAGGTTTTATCAAATCAATTTTACAATAAGGCTGTAACGTAACAAAATGTGGAAAACGTCAAGGGGTCTGAATACTTTCTGAATGCAGCGTATATATACACTACCGTTCAAAGGTTTGGGGTCACTTAGAAATGTCATTGTTTTTTAAAGAAATTCCCCCAAAAAATCAATTTAAATAACATCAAATTGATCCGAAATACAGTGTAGACAATGTTAATGTGGTAAATGACTATTGTAGTTGGAAGCGGCAGCTATATCTATATAGACGTACAGAGGCCCATTATCATTAACCACCACTCCTGTGTTCCAATGGCACATTGTGTTAGCTACTCCAAGTTTATAATTTAAAAAGGCTAATTGATCATCAGAAAACCCTTTTGCAATGAATTATGTTAGCACAGCTGAAAACTGTTTGTGGGTTCGATTACAGGCTCAAAATGGCTAGAAACAAAGAACTTTCTTCTGAAACTCGTCAGTCTATTCTTGTTCTGAGAAATTAAGGCTATTCCATGCGAGAAATTGCCAAGAAACTGAAGATCTTGTACAACGCTGTGTACTACTCCCTTCACAGAACAGCGCAAACTGTCTCTCACCAGAATAGAAGAGTGGGAGGCTCCGGTGCACAACTGAGCAAGAGGACAAGTACATTAGACTGTCTAGTTTGAGAAACAGACACCTGACAAGTCCTCAACTGGCAGCTTCATTAAATAGAACCCGCAAAACACCAGTCTCGATGTCGACAGTGAAGGGGCGTCTCCGGGATGCTGGCCTTCTAGGCAGCTGGGCAGTTTGCTACAGTATATCACCGTGTTTCTCAATCCATTCCTCTACTGCAGCACCTTGAGCATTTTCAGGTAAACGACAAATTATCCTATTGATCTCACATATGGCATATTTTTTAAACTTTTGCTTTGATCTAGATGTAGCATGAAATTATTGAAGATGTACAGTAAAATAACTGCTGTGAAAATAACTTGGAGACAGCTAATATTACATAATTCTGGAAGCCAAGATAAACGTTTCTATCTTGTTCAGTCCTAAAAATTTCTGATTTGCACTGGACCCCGACATGAATACGGGCCTTATTTGAGCGTGAGCACAGGTTGTCTCACTCGTCTTTTAAAATAGATAATTTCCCAGTGTGTTGAGAGGCAATCAGCACCTGTCTTTGTTTCATCACACAACATCTCCGCTATCAAAGTGCGAGGGTTCTTATGTTCCATCTGGCGGAAAAGTGATGCCTCAGATCATCTCCAAAGTGTTTCTGTTGCAGGTGTGTCTTCACAGATAAATTGTAAAGCTTCAGCTCCAAATTAACCATGAGAGAGAGGCGTCTGGCTTATTAGCCACACCTAACACAACACTGAGAGCCCTCCGTGAGAGCCTGTTCTGGCCTCTATGGAGGCTGCAGTGCATTTAAAGGAACATTGTGAATCCATATTCAAGGCTGGAAAGAAAATTTAAGCTGAGGCCTTGGGTCTCTCAAACAAAACGTAGTTCTTCTAAACATGGGAGCCCACCGAAAAAATTGCAATGAGATATGCAGTAGAAGACTCAATGCACCGCTTGCACAATAGGCACTCGGAATGAGTGAGGAGTTTGTTTTGGATGTGGGCAAAGGACAAATAACTTAGACTATGTGTTATGAGTACTCTGATAATGGCTATAACCCCACTTTCTCAGAAGACTATAGGCCTATAGGTGTGGCACAAAGGATGAGTGGGTTAGAGAAACACTACAACCACCAACTAGTTAAGTGCATCCTAGGAACCTTTGTAAATAATGTCTTAGTTAAAAGTCAATGACACATTTCAATGGATGCTTTACATTGATTCCAAATCACACTTTACTGTCTGTACATATTAAGCCGTAAAGGATCAAGCTTATTTTTTTAAGTTGGGTCCAAACGCTAATGATAAGCAGAAATAAGTTGTTGCACAAGTATAGCTAATAGGACAGGATACTCCAATTACCAGACCCACTCTAGTTAATTATGGTTGTCAGGACCCGCCTAGCATCTACTTGAAAGAGTTCCCCGACCAACCAATGGAGGACATTTTTTTTTAAAGACTTCAATCACACTTTCATCTTTCCTTCATGGGAAAATAATTACTTAATCACAGACCAGATCACCATGCTATTCAGTTATCCACTAGTAGACAATGTTGCTTCGTGTTGATTGGCCTAACCAAAGCAAACTGTCTGCAATGCATTGTGTCAATTACATACGGCACTTTGGGCGGTATCATGCTTTATGATGATAAGCGATCTATGCTATCTGTAGAGATTTTCTAACTAAATGCTCTAAGTACAATTAAAATAATCCCCTAAAATATGCACGCAATAACACACTGTTATAACTGAGTGTTGACGGGAATAACCGCACACTTCCCGTGATGTGAGAAGCCACATTATACAACCTTATTAGTATATTGGTGAAACTAGTGGTTTGTTTACATCTTTATATATAGATCCTGTTGTTTTGTTGCCTATGGTGACTATGTCAACATTACTTATTTTGATAGGCCTATCTACCAGAGGGTTGTTTAAACCAACAAAGTTCTCAGGCTGACAGAAAGAGTAGCTCACATCCACTCAAAGGCCCCTTCTAGGGGTATACAGTCTTTCCACATCCATTTGGAAGAAACTGGTGTTTTTCTCAACAGGGTGCACGCATTAAGGTCCTGCCAAACAGCTTTGACAAGGCTGTGTCACCAACTTCCTCGTTTCCTTATTTTTAAAATATTTTTTTCACCTGCTTTTGCTGTTAGAAATCACATAAAATGGAACATTAACAAATGTGTTATCTGATGTTATTATCCTGCTGAGTCTGAAAGGACTGCCAGGCTGAACCCACGGAAAGAGTTTGACACTGACCAGAGGGAGTGAGAGGGAGATGTGCAGGGGAGAATGGTAGATGCAGAGGTGAGGTGGGAGCCTTTCAAAAACACATGTGAAATTTGTAGTTTCAGATGTGAAATCTTATTTTCACATGTGAAATAGCCTTTTCACATGTGAGTTGAAAAACATGTTTTCACCTATTGTGAATTGCAGTTTCAAGGGAAATGTGCAGTTTCACATGTTAAAAGCGTTCACATGTGAAAATCGGATATGCAGTTTCACGTGAAAAACATTCACATGTAAAAATCTAATTTTCACATGTGAAAGTGAGATTTTCACATTTTTAACACGTGAAATCGCAAATAATGTTATTCTCCTCAAATGTGAAAACATGTTGCAGTAGCAATGTTTCCACCGGTGGAATTAGGGTGACCACATCTAAAAAGCCCAAATTTGTCAGTGCTTGCATCCATAGGGCAGTCTATGGGTGGGTGGTTACATTTCTCCAGCCCCATCGCTTAGCTTTTTACCAAAACTGGCATGGAGAATGTTTGTGGATGTTTCAATTAAAGATTGCTGCTTTAAACATCTTTAATAGAGTAATTGTGTTGTTATACAATGCAATCCTTTAGTGAGTCAGTTCGTTTTGTGCCATTAATATCAAGCCAAAAATTGAAAACAAAATTCTTAGTATTGCAAAAAAGTAAAATTTGGGGGGGTGTAATTTTACCCCTATTTCGTGACATCCAATTGGTAGTTAGTCTTGTTCCATTTCCCCTACAGACTTGGGTGAGACGAAGGTCGAGAGCCATGAATCCTCCGAAACTGTCACGCCCTAACCATAGAGAGCTTTTATTCTCTATGTTGGTTAGGTCGGGATGTGACAAGGGTGGGTCATCTAGGTCATTATATTTCTATGTTGGCCTGGTATGGCTCCCAATCAGAGGCAGCTGTTTATTGTTGTCTCTGATTGGGGATCATATTTAGGCAGCCATTTCCCTTTTGTGTTTTGTGGGATCTTGTTTATGTTTAGTGGCTGGTTAGCACTGCATTGTTGTCACGGTTCGTTTATTCTTTATTTTGTTTTGTATTTGCTTAAAGTTGGCCTTGGTCCGACCATTATTATTACGAACATCGTGACAGAAACACCACCCTGCCAAGCCGCTCTGCTTCTTGACACACTGCTCGCTTAACCCGGAAGCCAGCCACACCAATGTGTCGGAAGAAACACTGTCCAGCTGGTGACCGTCGCCAGCTTGTAGGGGCCCGGCCACCACAAGGAGGGCCAAGGAAATGGGACAAGAAAATCCCTGCCGGCCAAACCCTCCCCTAACCTTCCCCTAAAATCCTCCCCTAAAACATCAACCCAAAGGGTTAAACAAAATATTGTAAGGAAATAATTTTGAGATTTCACGTGAAAGTTTTTAACATGTGAAACTGCAATTAATCTAATCTTAAGTGAAAACATTTTATTCTCCTCACATGTGAAAAGGTGGTGTTAAACTCTAAATTGAATGCATGTGAAAATATGGTTTCATGTTTAAAATTTAAGTTCAATATGTGAAAACGGCTATTGCAAATTTGACATGTTTTTTTGTAATGGAGATGCCTGCAGTATGTCGTTCTGATAGCAGCTTGCCATCTCTGGCCCTATCCTCAGCGTCAGGCTAGAAGCGATGTTTACAGCACCAGTTACGCCTCACTTGAGCAACGTTGTCAAGCACTTAACCCCACCTAACAGGCTGACCTCCGATGAGGACCCTGGGAAATAAACTATTGAATCTTCACTGAATAGGGTAATTGTGCCTGAGAAGTCAACTCACATTGATTTACATGTAATACAGATGCGGTAGGTTCTCTATGGTATTTAGGTTCTCTGTGTCATTGTTGTTTTTGTTGCTGCTATAGGAAATTGTATACATCTCTAGGCTAATGTTGAACATTTCACATTATCATAGCTATTCAATGTCAATCCACTCTGTGGAGCATTAGTCCATGAAGCGGATGGGAGATGTTTGAGATGTGAGAGAGGCTGACGACGTATTGTATTCTGCACAATGCTGTGTACTACTGTATATACACCAATTACCGCTGTATATACCAATACTCAATCAAAGTGGTATGTTAACACATAATCATATAATCGATGGTGTGTCTAGTAGGTGTGCCCAAGGGCTAGCGGATACATACACACACCCACATGCACACACACACATACACACACATGTATATAGATAGACATGCGCTAGTGATGCTCGGGTAAGCTGTTTGTTCACTCACACATGCCCACAATTGTTAATAACCCATCAGCAACCGCCTGATTATGTGTGATGAAGTGAAAATCTGAGGCCTGCACCTGACCATAACCAGCAAATATAGAAAATGAGCAGTAGGCTACAGTCAGAGACAGCAGAATTATTTTTTGCCTCATTTAGATATGTTTCTGCTTATAATTTCAGATATTTTGTAAGGCCATTTGTTAATCAACTGGTTCAAAATTAGATACATGCAGCTTCTCTTCTGTCATTATGTGTTCCCCTAGAAGACTAAAGAAACCCATGCTCACCAGAATACATTAATACATCGATAGAATGAATGCTTTAATCGAGTTGACATCAGTAAAGTTTTCTACATTTCTGCTTGTTTTGCAGATAAAATGTGTTTAGGGAGAGGAGAGAAAATTCAATAACAAAAAAAAATGTGAAAAGGTGAAATTTTCTGCACAAAATTGCCAACTGACATTAGTTTGACCAGTTGTAAGGAAATACAAAACGGTGAAATCGACCCAAAATGTTTCCGATAAGATTTCAGTTCAGCTTGGATGCATATTTTATGTGGTTGAAATACTATCTGCTTTTATGATGCTGGTAAAGATAGCACCTATACAGACCGTCCCTAACTGCCAGTAGCAGTGCATGGATAAAATCACTGAGGAAGCCAAGCCAGAAAAAAAAGCATATTACAACCTATGTGTTGTGATAATTGTGTTGTTTGCTCTATCACCTGTTAGTTCATATAACTTGCCACTGTGCTATAAAGGCCTAAGGCAGAGACAACAAGAGACAGAGTGGCAGAATACATTTGACCACGCCTTTATTTCAGAGAGTAACCTCTGTCTGGTGAAGTCCACAAAGCATATTGCTTGTAACAAGCAGTTACATGTCCTACAGCACGGTCAAGCAAGTTAATGTTTCTGACATTTTTGGACCACTGAACAAATATTGATTTAGAACCACAGAGAGTTACCACAAGTTCCAAAGAAAACAGGAGCTGCCTCCACTATTTCAACTTCAACATTTCAACATCATTAAATCAACTATGCTTAGTCTAATACAGTGACAATCAATGTGTGCTAAATATAATGTGTGTGTGTGTGTGTGTGTGTGTGTGTGGTGTGTGTGTGTGGTGTGTGTGTGTGGTGTGTGTGTGTGTGTGTGCATGCTTCTGCATTGCTTTCTGTTTGGGGTTTTAGGCTGGGTTTCTGTACAGCACTTTGTGACATTGGCTGATGTAAAAAGGGGATTATAAATACATTTGATTGATTGATTGATTTTTTTAAAAACATGTTGAAATGCCAATATCTTCCTCCTCCTCTCTTTCATGTTGACAAAACTGTATATGACTCTGTCATACAGTACACGCTTTTAGATTTTTGTTGTCCTAGGCTACCCGGCTAAATTTCTTGCTCACTAGCCTAACTTCCTTTCACAGGCAACGATGAGCCAGCTAGTTAACATTAGCCCACTACATCTAGCTACATATTGAACTTCCATTCTCTCAGGCCAGGAGAACAATGCATGAGTTTATGGTTAGATCAGAATCTATGTTATAATCATTGGCCAGTACAGAGAAGTAAAACTCCAAATCTGAATCTCTATCTCCATCCATTGATAATTTAGGAAAGGGACACTTTTTGCTAGCAAGATAGCCACCGGAGAACAACACAAAGTTGTCAATGACATTTCACTTTTGATGTGATGTGATTGGTGTGAAGCCAAATCCAAACTGGCTTCCCTTTACTCTTTTTTTTTGGTGCACCAGGACCATTCATAGTTGAGCTCACTCAGTTTAGCTTAATGATGATTGGCTATTGTTTTATACATTTTTTTATCAAGGGAGGACAAATGTTTGCTACACATACAAAGACAGAGGGGCACTGTTTCACTCGCTCAGATGCTATCTCTGGTGAGAAATTCCACCTCTTGTGAATTGAAGGAAAATTATGAATCAGAGAGACGAAAGATAAATGATTGTATTTGTTTTTTTTCTTGGTCAATGTTTTGTCGAAACCTGGCTTCCCTTGGCATCCATGAATACACCCCACAGCTAACTGCAGACTCGCATTCTCTCAAGATGCTGAAAAAATTTATCATATTTCTCCACTCCTGTTTCCGAGTGTATCATTTGGTGTATCATTTTACTGCAAGAAATGCTTAATTCTGACAGTTGGCTACAGTTCCCTTGAAGTGCTACATTTGAAGGCCTATTTGAAGTCTCCATATTGTGACTGTCGAATTTGTAGCCTATAGCTCCTCAGAATCATCAGTCTGCCACCGCCTCTGCCTCGGCGGACGAAGGCGGCATTATGCTTCACATTCGATTTGACCACTTCAACAAATCTTTACCAAATATTACTTTTCTGGCCCTTCTCTTTATTTTATTTCTTTATATATATATATTATTTCACTTCCTTCTTTTCTTCCTTTGACAATAAACTAAATCATGCATAGACAAAAATAACACACAGCTTAACATTTACATACATACAGTACACCTCCACAAACACAAATGGACTCTTTTTAATTTCAACTCTCCATTTCGCAGCTTTCTCTTAACTGATTTTTTTCTGCAAGTTCCCAAAAGCAGTTGGTGATTGGTGTGGTGAGCATACCGTTAGGCCCCGAAGACCTAAAGTTTAGGCTTACACACTAATGACAGATAGCCTAAAAAATAATAAAGGAAACACCTCAATGTAGCCTATATATAGATATTCCACAATTATACATGTATGGATTTTATAATGCATTGTTTTATCTTTATTCAACCCACCTGAACACAATATTTAATGACCTTAGAAGCCCATCCCGCGCGAGTTATGAGTCAACCCGCGCTAGTGCATGTCTCTCTCTCTCTTTCATTCTCTGCCCCAAAGCTGAGAGCTATTGGCTTGCGCGCCTTAATTATTTCACTCTCTCTCACACAGTTTGCCCGACCACCGACACACAGACACCGCGCTCCATCTGTCTGTATTGTGAAGCAGAGATGCAGTCGCTGTTCGCCATCCTCCGCGACAGACTGGCCCTGTGTAAACGTTACCAGTGCAGGGTAACCTGTTACTGGTGACAGTCTACGACGACAAATGCAGCATACCCGGGTCAGATTGGTAGGAAGACGAACGGCGCAATGATGGGACAGTTTTCGGGGGTATGCTACCGGAGTTTGGTCATCCTCTTGTTTCTCGGTTTGCAGTTCCCGGCCACGGCGGCACGAGGTAAGAACAGTTCAGAATTTGTTATTCTTGTTTTTGCCAGAACAGCTGTGTGTTGTGCAAGTGCAGGAATTTGCACTTGCACTATAGATTAGTCATGGTGTGTTCTATGGTATCCAATCGCACAAACTAACTGTACTATGCTTAACTTTGTCAATATTATTTTTGGTATTGTAAACATATTTTAAATGCTTTCCCTTCTTTCGTCAACGTCCGCAAATATAGGACACCTATCGAATGCAAAAGAGTTAAAGGCTACAAATGTATCGTCATCTGACCCTGGGCTAATTATTTTAGAAAAAATGGTTCCAAAAGGGTGATTTTGCTGTCCCCATAGAACCCTTTTTGGTTCCAATTAGAACCATTTTTGTTTCCATGTAGAACCTTCTGTAGAAACGACGGTTCTACATGGAACCCAAAACGATTCTACCTGTAACCAATAAGGGTTCTTCAAAGGGTTCTAGATAGTATTCTGTCGGCCCACACCGAAGAAGGCAGACGCGAAAATAAATCATACAACAATATTCAAGATACTACTGACTGGTTGTTGGTCATGATCCAAATGTTTCTCAGCGATAGACGCCTTTTGGCTTTTGAATTAAAACACATTGATTGTGCACAGCGGGGGAACCGCTCGGCCAGTTCTTCCATGCGTTGACATGTGTTGCTGTGATGGTCTCTCCGGGAGAATGATGGGTTCACATCCCAAAACACTGCTCTTTGAAGTAATGCATAGTCGATAGTGACAGCTCAGACATATAGGCTTGAGACGTGTGCTGTTGGGGTGTGCAGGAAGCCTAGTGGTTAGCGCGTTGGGTCAATAACCAAAAAGTTGCTGGATCGAATCCTCGAGCTGACAAGGGGGAAAAAACTGTCGTTCTCCTTCTGAACAAGGCAGTTAACCCACTGTTCCCCGCTAGGCTGTTGTAAAAAGAGAGTTTGTTCTTAACTGACTTGCCTAGTTAGATGAAGGTTATATTTGAAAAAACAACACCTCTTTGGATAACTACATTATGTGCTTCTTATTTTTATTATGAAAAGATTACATGAAATAGGCAACACATTGAAAACAATACTATTCGGGTAGTTAGGCTGTTAGGGACGATTCAACTCCTGCTATAGGTCTCACTATGGACCCCATCACATGCTCTCCTCCCTACCTTGACCTCTTGACACCCACTTAACTTCTAGCCTATCATGTCTTACCGTGAGTCATTTGCAAATCAATGACCAAATTAGCCATAAGGATTTTATTATTGCATATCAAGTATGGAAAGAAACTGTACCTGAGTAATATAAATATTAGATTAGGGCTCTATTCAGCTTCAGTGGTTTAGCTTTTTGAGGCTGATAGTTGAGATAGTGTGAGGTATTCTACTGTGTATTGGGAGACAGAAGTTCATTAATAAGGAATTGGGCCCATCCTTTTAAGCTTGTAAATAACCCTTATTGTCGTTTTCACTCTTCCCTCCTCTGTCGTTTTTCTCCTCATTCTTACTCTCTTGGCACCAGAAGCTTCAGAAACCTAATGAATTTTGTTGTTCTACATCCCAATAGAGGACATTGATATCTCCAGACCATTGATAATCTGATCAGATCCTATGTATGCTCACCCAGCCTTGGGTGATAATATCCTAATGCCGGTTCCCGACCGTGTGATATTGTTCTGTTATGTGTACTTATTTCATGATCCACTATATCAGAGACACAATTGAGACATAGCCTGCAGGTGTATAGTAAATTGAGTGATCTGAGTATTGGGGTTGAGGAGAGAAAAGAGAGACAGACACACAGCACCAGCGGCAGGTTTGACAGTGCCGTTTGATGTTTCAGTTGCGACTCTCGCCATCTGATATGGAGAGAGAAAGAGAGAGAGGAGGGAGAAAGTGAGGGGCAGTGAGATAGAGAGAGATATGAATAAAGGGCTACAGATAGGAGTTGTCTGTGGGAGAACCCATGTATCCCAAATATGTCAACTCGTCTCTCCAGCCACCTCTTTGATTTAACTGACATTTAACATGAGAGGAATTCATGAGCTCAATATGGAGAGGATGCATGGGATTATCCAGGATTTTTTCTCTTCTCCTTTTTTTGAGAATGCCAAATCAAATTTTATTTGCCACTTGCACCGAATACTATTGGTGTAGATAATAATAAGAGTATGAATAAAGAACAGAGTAGCAGCATATGATGAGAGTGAAAGTGTGTGTGTGTATGTAGTGTATGTGAATTAGAGGTCGACCGATTAATCAGAATGGCCGATTAATTAGGGGCGATTTCAAGTTTTCATAACAATCGGAAATCAATATTTTTGGACACCGATTTTAACTTTTTAATTTTTTGTATATTTTTAACACCTTTATCTAATCTTTATTTAACTAGGCAAGTCAGTTAAGAACACATTCTTATTTTCAATGACGGCCTAGGAACGGTGGGTTAACTGCCTTGTTCAGGGGCAGAACAACAGATTTTTACCTTGTCAGCTCAGGGATTCAATCTTGCAACCTTACAGTTAACTAGTCCAAGGCTCTAACCACCTGCCTCTCATTGCACTCCACGAGGAGCCTGCCTGTTACGCGATTGCAGTAAGCCAAGGTAAGTAGCTAGCTAGCATTAAACTTATCTTATAAAAAACAATCAATCAATCAATCATAATCACATGTTAAAAGGAACCACCAGCTTTCATATGTTCTCATGTTCTGAGCAAGGAACTTAAACGTTAGCTTTCTTACATGGCACATATTGCACTTTTACTTTCTTCTCCAACACTTTGTTTTTTCATTATTTAAACCAAATTACTTCCAGACACAAATGAGAGAACAGCTCACTGACCATTTTACTCGCCATAGCTAGGCTGTTTTTATATTATGCATAGCATTGGTGACTGTAACTGTGCTGCCGGCATCAATTTACGCTTTTTTGCCAACGTTTACTGACACCGGCCATATTCAATGGGGGTTGAGCGTTCGTAAATCCGTCAGTTATTCTGCGCTCTAGCACACTCAGACAAGAGTGCTCTGAAATTGCAGTAGATAGAGAGAGCGAATTTACCAGCCACTTCTATCAACAGTTGTCGCAGTGACAATCTATTGAAATGGTTACTTGTATAGTGGAGTCTTTTGTTAAGATATGTAGTTAGCTAGCTAGGTAAACAATTAACCATAATTCTTGCTCATTACTACCCTGCATTAGGCTATAACTAGCAAAGCAAATGGCTCTGAGATACAAATAATAAGATCATACACGCAACGTTAGCTAGCGAGCCAGCCAGCTAACGTTAGCTAGCTAACATTACACTTGGGGTAACTTGAAATTAAAATTACTTTCTGTCAAAATTAGTAACATGTAATATCTGAAAATGTAGCTAGCTAGAATGCCTTACCCATTGTCACGTGTGCTCCATCTACGGACTCTAGGTCACCAGGCTGCTCATTATGGCGCACACCTGTCACCATTGTTACGCTCACCTGCGTGTCGTCAGATTCACCTGGGCTCCATCACTTCCCTGATTACCTTCCCTATATATGTCACTCCCGTTGGTTCCTTCCCCAGGCATCATTGTTTCTGTGTCATGTCTGTGCGTTGTTCGTGTTTCTTGTTTTGTATTTAGTTGCATTTATTTATTAAAAGACTCACTCCCTGAACATGCATCCTGACTCTCAGCGCACTCGTTACACCCATATACATCATGGAGGGACGCTTCTCCCTCTCACGGATGCCATGATTGCCCTGTGGTTAAAGATGTAATCCGGAGACAGGTGTTTTCTCCTCTCCTTAGCTATCATACTCTAATTCCACTGATTTCAAAACTCGGTCCTCCAGAAAGTGGAGAGCAACACTTACAGTGGCTTTAGAAAGTATTCGCCCCCCTTGGCATTTTTCCTATTTTGTTGCCTTACAACCTGGAATTAAAATAGATTTTTTGGGGGTTTGTATCATTTGATTTAACAACACTTTGAAGATGCAAATGATTTTTTATAGTGAAACAAAAAAGAAATAACTTGAGCGTGCATAATACTTTCAAAACTGCTCCAGCTCCTTCAAGTCGGATGGGTTCCGCTGGTGTACAGCAATCTTTAAGACATACCACAGATCCTCAATTGGATTGAGGTCTGGGTTTTGACTTGGCCATTCCAAGACATTTAAATGTTTCCCCTTAAACCACTTGAGTGTTGCTTTAGCAGTATGCTTAAGGTCATTGTCCTGCTGGAAGGTGAACCTCCGTCCCAGTCTCATATCTCTGGAAGACTGAAACAGGTTTCCCTCAAGAATTTCCCTGTATTTAGCACCATCCTTCATTCCTTATTTTTCAACCAGTTTCCCAGTCCCTGCCAATGAAAAACATACCCACAGCATGATGCTGCCTCCACCATGCTTCACTGTGGGGATGTTGTTCACGGGGTGATTGAGAGGTGTTGGGTTTGTGCCAGACATAGCGTTTTCCTTGATGGCCAAAAAGCTAAATGTTAGTCTCTTCTGCACAGAGTACCTTCTTCCATATGTTTGGGGAGTCTCCCACATGCCTTTTGGCGAACACCAAACATGTTTGCTTATATTTTATTTAAGCAATGTTTTTTTCTGGCCACTTCTCCGTAGAAGCCCAGCTCTGTGGAGTGTACGGCTTAAAGTGGTTCTATGGACAGATACTCCAATCTCACGTGGAGCTTTGCAGCTCCTTCAGGGTTCTCTTTGGTCTCTTTGTTGCCTCTCTGATTAATGCCCTCCTTGCCTGGTCCGTGAGTTTTGGTGGTTAGACCTCTCTTGGCAGGTATGTTGTGGTGCCATATTCTTTCAATTTTTTAATCATGGATTTAATGGTGCTCAGTGGGATGTTCAAAGTTTCTGATATTTTTTTATAACCCAACCCTGATCTGTACTTCTCCAAAACTTTGTCCCTGACCTGTTTGGAGAGCTCCTTAGTCTTCATGGTGCCACTTGCTTGGTGTTGCCGCTTGCTTAGTGGTGTTGCAGACTCTGGGGCCTTTCGGAACAGGTGTATATATACTGAGATCATGTGACAATTAGATTGCACACAGGTGGATTTTATTTAACTAATTATGTGACCTCTTAAGGTAATTGGTTGCACCAGATCTTATTTAGGGCCTTCATAGCAAAGGGGCTGAATACATATGCACTCACTACTTTTCCGTTAAATAGTTATTTTTTAAATTTCGCTTTACCAATTTGGACTATTTTGTATGTCCATTTCATGAAATCCAAATAAAAATCAATTTAAATTACAGATGGTAATGCAGCAAAATAGGAAAAATTCCAAGGGGGATTAATACTTTTGCAAGGGACTGTACACAATCCATGTCTTATTTGCCTCGAGGCTTAAAAGTCCTTCTTTAACCTGTCTCCTCCCCTTCGTTCTACACAGATTGAAGTGGATTTAACATCAATAAGGGATTGTAGCTTTCACCTGGATTCACCTGGTTAGTATATGTCATGGAAAGAGCGGGTGTTCCTTAATGTTTTGTACACTCATAAAGGGAATACAATAAAATTGGAAAATTATTTAATTCCAACTCTCACAATTTCACGCATTTTCAACATATACTGTATTTTCCCCATTCTACGCTTGACAAGCAGTTAACTTATTCCACCACTTGGCACTGCTGTTGTCCCCTCTTCACGACTGTGCAGGTGTGTGTGGACCATGTTAAGACTTAGTGATGTGGACGCCAAGGAACTTGAAGCTCTCGACCTGCTCCACTACAGCCCTGTCGATGTGGATGGGGATGTGCTCTCCCCTCTTTCTCCTGTAGTCGTCGATCAGCTCCTTGGTCTTACTGACGTTTAGGGAGAGGTTGTTGTTCTGGCACCACACTGCCAAGTCTCTGACCTCCTCCCTGTAGGCTGTTTCATCGCCGTTGGTGATTAGGCCTACCACCGTCTTGTCATCAGCAAACTTGTTGATGGTGTTGGAGTTGTGTGTGGCCACCTAGTTGTGGGTGAACATGAAGTACAGGAGGGGACTAAGCACACACCCCTGAGGGTACCCCGTGTTGAGGGTCAGTGTGGAGGAGGTGTTGTTGCCTACTCTCAGCACCGAGGGCCGGCCCGTCAGGAAGTCCAGGATTCAGTTGCAGAGGGAGGTGTTCAGTCCCAGAGTCCCAAGCTTGGTGATGAGCTTGGAGAGGAATATGTTGATGAATTGAGTTGTAGTCTATGAACAGCATTCTCACAAAGTTATTTCCCCTCTTCTACAGGTGGGAGAGGGCAGTGTGGAGTCCAATAGAGATTGCGTAATCTATGGATCGGTAGGGCAGTATGCGAATTGGAGTGACACCAGGGTTGGGATGATAGTGTCAATGTGTGTCATTACCAGCCTTTCAAAGCACTTCATCATTACAGATGTGAGTGCTACAAGGCGATAGTCATTTAGGTATGTTACCTTGGTTCTTGGGAACAGGGACAATGGTGGTCATCTTGAAACATGTTGGGATTACCGAATGGGACAAGGAGAGATTGAATATGTCAGCCAAAACAATTGTCTGCTGGTCTGCGCATACTCTGAGAACGTGGTCAGGTTTTCCCCTTGGCCTCGCATCTGCTTCATCGGACCACTTCCGTGTTGAGCGTGTCACTGGTATTCCTGGTTGAACTTTTGTATGTAAACAGAAAGCAGGAAAATAGCGTAATGGTCTGATTTTCCGAAGGGAGTTCTGTATTCAGAATGTGGAGTATATACACTATATATATATATATATATATATATATATATATATATATATATATATATATATATATATACAAAAGTATGTGGACACCCCTTCAAATGAGTGAATTCCGCTATTTCAGCCACAACCGTTGCTGATGGGTATATTATATCGAGCACACAGCCATGCAATCTCCATAGACACACATTGGCAGTAGAATAGCCTTACTGAAGAGCTCAGTGACACGTGGCACCGTCACAGGATGCCTCCTTTCCAACAAGTCAGTTAGTCAAATTTCTGCCCTGCTTGAGCTGCCCATGTCAACTGGAAGTGCTGTTATTGTGAAGTGAAAACGTCTAGGAGCAACAAAGGCTCAGCCGCGAAGTGGTAGGCCACACAAGCTCACAGAATGGGACTGCCGAATGCTGAAGCGCGTAGAATGTAAAAAAATTATCTGTCCTCGTTTGCAACACTCACTACCGGGTTCCAAACAGCCTCTGGAAGCAACGTCAGAACAAGAACTGTTCGTTGGGAGCTTCATGAAATGGTTTTCCATGGCCGAGCAGCCACAAACAAGCCTAAGATCACCATGCACAATGCCAAGTGTCGGCTGGAGTAGTGTAAAACTCTCCGGCAATGAACTCAGGAGCAGTGAAAACATGTATTCTGGAGTGATGAATCATGCTTCACCATCTGGCAGTCAGACGGACGAATCTGGGTTTGGCGATGCCAGTTAGAACGCTACCAGCCCGAATGCATAGGGCCAAATGTAAAGTTTGGTGGAGGAGGAATAATGGTCTGGGGCTGTTTTTCATGGTTCGGGCTAGGCCCCTTAGTTGCAGGGAAGGGAAACGTTAACGCTACAGCAATCAATGACATTCTAGACAATTCTGTGCTTACAACTTTGTGGGAAACAGTTTTGGGAAGGCCCTTTCCTGTTTCAACATGACAATGCCCCGTGCACAAAACGCGGTGCATACAGAAAAGTTTTTTGTTGAGATTGTTGTGGAAGAACTTGACTGGCCTGCACAGAGCCCTGACCTCAACCTCATTTGGGATGAATTGGCACGCCGACTGCAAGCCAGGCCTAGTTGCCCAACATCCGTGCCCGACCTCACTAATACTCTTGTGACTGAATGGAAGCAAGTCGTCGCAGCAATGTTCCACAATCTAGTGGAAAGCCTTCTTAGAAGATTGGAGGCTGGTATAGCAGCAAAGGGGGGGGGGGGGGGGGGGGGGGGTACCAACTACATATTAATGTCCATGATTTTGGAATGAGATTTTCGACAAGCAGGTGTCCACATAGTTCTGGCCATGTACTGTATGTGGAGCAATCATGACACAATTTTCTGTATTGCATGCTTTCAGGGGCACTATTTTGGGGGAATTGTGTCTCTCCTGTCCCCATATGCCTCTCTCTGCCACATTTCTTGAATATGGCCAAGCTTGGCAATTGCGACAAAGCAATAGCGTTGTGACAATGCAGCTCTGATTTAATTACTTTCCATGAGTATGAACATTTTACATGGAAAGTCAGCCAAACCCCTCAAATTAAACTAATCTAATCAAAGATATGACTCACTCGGGGTGAATTGGATTGAAACACGTTGGAGAAAGGTTCCCATTCATTATGGTAGGAATAATATGTACAGATGCAATATGTAGATACTGTATCAACCTGTTGTTTTCCAATTTAGATCCACACATTTTTAAACCCCCAATTTCATTACTTGAGAAGAGTCCTATTCTTTACCAGCGGGACACCAACCACAGTACAGTACACAAAATAATACAAGGCCTACTCAGTACCATCATGATAAGATGATGGACTCCATTCAGGTCCAGCTTTAGAGATTTTACTCAGTTACCGCAAAAACATCATAATGAGCCATACAATCTCCTTTTGAAATATATGTCAGGCAGTTACATTATTAGTATTGATTAATTTCAAGATGAGGTTGTAGTTTACACCCTGATATTAGGCTAATTATATACTCTATAGGCAGTTTTTAAAGCAGTGTGTGAGTGAAGGGTGTTTCCATGAAATAAACAGTAATTACATATATTAACACAAACCTGAAATTAGTCTTTCCATATTCTGATGTTGACACAAAACATCCTAGAACCAAATTGCACAAGAACGTGTGTGTGTGTGTGTGTGGTCTTCCCTGGTTCCATTGGCATGGGATTGAATGTACTGTTGCAGAATATTCTGTGAGGATATTGAGGTGGAATGACAATAGGATTCAGTGTGTGTGGATTAATACAGAATCTTGTTTGTCGTTGGATTTGTTTCTCCGTGGGGTTTCTTTGAAGGCTTAGAGGAGCTGTTGTCATTACAAACCTCTGCTGTGACCCACCTCCTCACTGTTTTGGTTTGTGTTTTGTGTGTGTGCACTCCATTAATGATCATTTCAATGTAGTTTACCTCAATTAGTTGACTGGTTGATGGTTTGGTCGTTAGGCTGTTGGTCGACCGATAGTCGAGCAGTAACAAATATATATATACACTGTGGGCCTAGACTAAAAGACCATTTATGCTTGATCTGAAAATGGGTTTGGAGGCTCCATCTGGAGGGTGTGACGCAATTGTCGAGTTTCCAGTGGCATGCAGAGGCCAAATCGAGCGCCATACCGCATCGCCATGTGCCTACCAAATTGTGTAACAATGTGGAGGGCTCTATATAGCTAATTGACATGATTGGTTGATGGTAGGTGGGGGCAGTACATCCTTTATAAACACAAACTCACTTCCTTGACAACAGCTCTGCACTGCTCCGCAAAGCGCAATAAGTATGAATGCCCTGACTTCTGCTGAGGCCAGATCACGGTAAATATTGCATGGCCAATGCAGAAGTCAGATTGACCAATGCAGTTCTCTCCAGAATCTCCCGCCAATTGTGTGAATTGTTTGTGTTTGATTGTTAGTGTATTTCAATTCCCCATTACATACAACGCCAGTTTTACATGTACTGTTAATTCCTATCATTTCTAATATACAATGTTTGTTACTTTGGTTACGGTAATTTCTGTTAATACATTCAATATTATTATTCCAGTCTTCCCGTTGGAGTGGACACATTGTTTGCAGAGTGCCCAACCTATGCTACACTTGTGAGTAACAAGTGTTTGTTTATGTCATTCCATTTACGAGTTTTGTCAATTTAGTCATTGTCTTTTGTTTGGGGCACTCCTGTCATTGTTGAGTAAGTACGTGCACGCATAGAAGTAGGCCAATAGGCTACCTGGCCTGCGCGCAAATGTAGGCATACAAATCCACCCATTTGGGGATCTGATAGTATTTCTGATTGGCTTAACTCACCACCACTAATGACCTGTGGTCATTTTTTTGTTGTTTTGTTTTTAGTTTCTTTCACCCCCCTCCCCCCCCCCCCCCCCCAATTTTGGGAAAGGTGAAGGTCGAGAGCCGTGCATCCTCCGAAACACGACCCTGCCAAGCTGCACTGCTTCTTGATACAGTGCTCGCTTTACCCGAAAACTAGCTGCACCAATGTGTCGGAGGAAACACTGTACACCTGGCTACCGTGTCAGCGTGCATACACCCGGCCCGCCACAGGATTCGCTAGAGCGCGATGGGACAAGGACATCCCAGCCGGCCAAACCCTCCCCTAACCAGGACGACGCAGGGCCAATTGTGTGCCACCTCATGGGCGATGCAGTGCCTTAGACCGCTGCGCCACTCAGGAGGCCCAGTATGTTTTTACATTCATTGAGAATTACAGTAGTTCCTCAATGTATTTGAAAAATCTTTCCAGTTCTTTCCCTTTCGATAACCACTCAGCGTGAAATGGAAAAATGTCATGCTCTGATCCAGTGGAAAAGTCATAAAATAGGCTTACATGATTACTTTTTCTCAGTGCTTGACTTGGACTGAAATAAGTTCTGGTACTCACTTTGGGTGCTGATAATGTTTATATTTAGGTGCGGGAGCTCCACAATACTTTTTAGCTAATATTCTATAAGAGGAACAGGAGCTCAAGCAGTACAAAATTGGAGGTGCCGGTATTTGGCTCCGGTGAGCTCCTGCCCAAGTCAAGCATTGTTTCTCATCCCTTGCACAAATAACCAACAACTGTGTCTGGCCAGAGCTCACTGGCACTGGAAACTCTGAGGGGCCAGAATATTTAATACAATTTTGCAAGTTCGCTGGTGCAAGCCTAAGGCCAGACCCAAGTTAATAGTTGATACAATGTTTCAAGTTCATTGATTTATGGGATATTTATTTTTATCAGGATATTTTCTACCTGCAGGCTGCAATGTTTTTATTTGTTGGCTTTTTTTTACATTAGTAGTTGGCAATGGCTGTAGAAGTTACTTTTTAGGTTTGTATAATTTTCATTTAGATTTGAAATGAAGTCTGATTTACCACATGATAATGCTAAATGTAATTTCACGGAAAATGGCATTAGAAAACCATAACTGGCACCCGTATCTGTAGAAATGGTAAGATAAATTGGCATTCCACATGAAAAAGGTTGCCGACTCCTCGTGTAGCCTATTACTGGCAACTTCAGGAGAGTAATGGCACAATCTACGAAGGCCAGCAGTATCGGGAATAGTTGGGCCAGGTAAATATTTTTGTTCTTCTGGTTATCTAGATATCTTGAGGGATTTGTCTTATTTCATCAAACCTTAACACCTTGATCACACCGACAGCGTCATTGCGCAAAATGGTACGCAGCATCATCTAGATATGCGTGCAACAAAAGTTCAACATTCACCTTCTGCTACCATTTCTGTCAAGCCATCTACGCATACAGTTTGACGTATGCAGCTCACAGAATTCCCTACAATTGCCTCTGCAACGCAATGCTGCAAGGCAAATGTAGCGTTTCATTGGAAATGAATGTACTTCTGGTGTACGAAAATGCAATGACGCTGTCGGTGTGATCGAGGCAGATGCTTAAAGCATCAGACAAGCTCAATGCATATAGTTGATTTTATTAAAACACATAGGGTGTGTGTAGTGGCATGTATCCTAGTGGTTAGAGCGTTGGACCAGTAATTGAAAGGTTGCAAGATCAAAACCCTGAGCTGACAAGGTAAACATTTGTTGTTCTACCCCTGAACAAGACAGTTAACCCACTGTTCCTAGGCTCTCATTGAAAAAAATAAGTTATTCTTAACTGACTTGCCTAGTTAAATAAATATATGAAAAAATACACATTTAAACATTTCAAACAATGGATTGGTCAAAAGGACATACAACTTCAATGTCAAGCCCTTAAAATTCTCCTCTCCACATTCATACTCTTTTTACCGGTCTCTCTCTCTTTCTCTTTCTCTCTACTTCTACTCCTCTCTCTCACTCTCTCCTTACCTCTCTGCCCCCCTCCGCCAGTGGGAAATGCTTAACTGTCCAGAAAGCTTTCATTTCATAAATATATCCTCCCTTTCTCCTCCATGTTTTTTTCTCTCCCTCCCTCGCAGCTTCTGTCAGTGTAATTTGGTTTCAGCAGATTGTTGCTGTGACAAATGCTTAGGCTCTGGAGCCATTCCTCAGCTCACCTGATGGAGGGAGGAAGACAGAGTGGGATAGAGGGACGGATGGAAAGATAAGAGGACTCGGCAGAGGGGAAGGCAGGAGGTTTGGAGAGTGGCATGCCGGGGTATCTGATGTTATCCCTCATTGCCACGGCAGCATTCATCAATACCAGCAACCATCTGTCATCATGCTCCCTGACAAATACATTTGGAGAGTAATCAAAAGCAAATAGAAATGTGATGACTTTGAGGGCTGAGAAGGGAAAGAGGTGTGTGTTTGGAAAGGTTTTGATCCCGGGAAGGGAGAAAGTAAAGATTGGTGCCTGGATGAATCAATGAGAATGCACTTTGACAACATTGATACCTTTCAAATCAAATATAATTTTATTTGTCACATGCTTGTAAACAACAGATGTAGACTAATAATGAAATGGTTACTTACGAGAAAAAAAGACAAATAATAGAAAAATAGTAACACATGGAATAACAATAACTTTGCTATATACACGGGGTACCAGTACCGGGTCGATGTACAGGGGTACGAGGTAATTGATGTAGATATGCACATATAGGTAGGGATAAAATTACTAGGCAACAGGATAGATAAACAGTAACAGCAGTGTATGTGATCGAGTCAAAAGATTTAGTGCAAAAAGGGTCAATGCGGATAGTCGGTGTTAACTATTTGGTTGACTATTTAACTACCTGTCTAACAGTCCTATGGCTTGGTGGTAGAAGCTGTTCAGGGTCCTGTTGGTTCCAGGCTTGGTGCATCGGTACCGCTTGCCGTGCTTGTGAATGCTTAATGCTTGTAACACATCCATCTAATATGAAAGATAAACACATAACAATTTATGCATCAATACTTTGCTCTGCTTACTGTATATAAAACAACAATATAAGCTTTGCCATAAACCTTATTATATGAAAGTAGTTTGATGCAATGTGTAGTAATAGGTCAGTGAATTACCTTGACAGTTCAAGTTAGCAAGGACAAGTTTTCAGAGGATCAACTGTATTTTGAAAACTAAAACATTTGATTTACTGATACAACTCAGTCTAGCAATTTATGGATGTAGCTAAATGGTGGACCAGTTCATACATATTTCATAGTGCCTTTGCCCTGTCTGTCTGTCCATCTGTCTTGTCCTCCCAGCCTGATTGGAGCGTTTGTCAGTGAGGTGCAGCATGAGGGATTTGACATCACACAGGTGTGATCATTCTACAGTGGTCCCTGCAGTGTACGCTCAAACCGGTGTGATTAGAACGCTTATTTAGAACGTCCAGTTATGATTGATGCAATAGTCAGCGTTTGAGCTGGCCACACTTTTTTCACAGTAACATTTTGCACAAACAGTCCTTACAATGTTATGTCCTGAAAATGACCAGTTTATTTTTGGATGCAATGTTCAGACGGAAAATGTAGGCTACATTAGTCCTAGCGCTAACTGAGGAAAGATTGATGTAACACAAGAGGTCATATTTAGCTAACTCTTGGCTGACAGAAACCATAATATGAATTAGCTAATAGCAATTACTATTTACAATTCATCACATCACAGATAAGCTTACCACTGTTCAAAATAGAGTAAAACACTTTTCAAAAATGTCAAGTAATCCGACGATACGTAGTTTGTGCGTGCCTACATGTTTGTTTTTTTGCGTCAAAGATAAGAGGCAAGATGAGTTTGGTCTGTTTGCAGTATGCATGTTCAAGGGGGTGTGTCATCTACCATCATTCACTTCTGAAAGTTTACTTGAAAGATCAGCCATCACCCAGAATGCATTGTAGGATGTCAACAAACATGGCGGCACACATAAGCTGGCAAATAGCTTAGGATTAGCTCATCATAATCAGTACAACCTTAAAAATATATATTTTACACACATCATTTGTGTCCATTATAATTTATGCAAGAATCGGAATGCATGCTTTTTCACCAGTACTTGAAAACATGAATAGAACAGTAAATACATTATGATCCATACATACGGTATGCTACAGTAGAAATGACAACACAATATACAGAAAATAAGGCTGTCAAGGGCGTCGTAAGAAGTAGACCAAAGCGCAGCGTGGTGAGCGTACATTTCCTTTTATTTAAGATAATGTCGCCAACAATACAAAACGACCGTGAAGCTTAACAGGGCATTAGTGCCACTAACAGAGATAACTACCCACACTGAAAGGAGGGAAAAAAGGGCTACCTAAGTATGATTCCCAATCAGAGACAACGATAGACAGCTGTCCCTAATTGAGAACCATTCCCGGCCAACACATAGAAACACAAATCATAGAAATAAAGGACATAGAATATCCACCCAAATCACACCCTGACCAAACCAAAAAGAGACATAAAAAAGGCTCTCTAAGGTCAGGGTGTGACAAAGGCACTTAATTTGATTGGAACGCACATGCCCAAAGTTATTATTTGTAAGGAAAACAACAATGAAGGCAATGCGGGTGCCAGCTGGAAAATGTGCCAGGGGGAAAAGTTTGTGCAAGGCCTGTTCTGACTGGAGATGTGCAAATCTCTGCATACTTGATCTGAGGAAGTGCTTGGGCTTTTGTCAAAGACAGAAGTTTGTACGGCTCAGTAAACCCTCAAACATAAATTGTCCACAACATTGAAATTGGCTACTTCTATGTGAATTAGGTGGAACACATCTCAATTAAAACTCTTGTCAGAAAATGAAACTTGTTAGAAAATAATATGAAATTGACAAGTTGAAACATAACCTATAGATTATTAACAGGCGGTGTGCCTTGGTTTGAGGGCCTGTTGCGTAACAATCACATTTTGGAAATGCATTCTGACATCACATAAAAAACTCATGCTGGTGCGACCGTTAGAGATATTTGGAACTCACCGGTGAAAAGAGTCCCCGCTCGACGAATGAACCTTGCCTCATTCCCTCTGTCGTCAGGCACCGTGGCTTGAAAAACCAGCAAAGCACTTCCTTACTTACAATAACATTTCCAAAGCCCTTTGAAGATCTCCCCTACGCTCTCTTTTTAATAGCCAAATCAGAAATGCTCAACTGCAGAATATGCTTTAATGCAATATTAGCACTCAACATCAGCCTTGAACTGAACTGTTCAGAAGGCTTATAGGTTATTCTGGGCAATCATAACTTTAGCTTCCTGTCGAAGGGTTCACGTAATAATCGCTCAATTAAATTCCTATTATTCATCAACACAAAAACATCCTTATTCTAACAACTTACTCTAACTACTTAAAACATTGTCACACTTTCTTTAATTATTTAATTCACCATGTTACAACCTGTATTACTGTAGGTGATATGGCCCCTGCAGAGCCAGGCACTTTCTTCTTTGAGCTGTGTTTTTCTTCCCAGAGTGGGTTTTGCCTTTGTCAGAGTATTTCAGTGGATGGGTGTATAACAGCAAGCCTCCTGCTGTTCTGCTGTGGTGAGAGACAGAGCACTACGGGACTGAGAGGCACACCTGCGTATGTAGCAGCTGGTGGAGACCGCCCCACGAATCATCGCAAACCTGTCCCCACACTTCCTACCCCCCTCCCTTTCTACCTCCCTCTAGGTAACGCTCTCTGACTCCCTCTCCCCATCTCCCTATCGCTGTATACTATTTCCTCCTTTCTCTCTCTCTCTCTCTCTCTCTCTCTCTCTCTCTCTGATGTGCTATGCTGCTGTGCCGGTGTCTACGACAGAAAGGCATTATGGGTTTAATCGGCATACAAAAACTATTTTGCTATGGCACAATAGCAACGGAACTTCAAATGGAAAGGGGGTAGGGCAGGGGCGGGGGTTGCCATCCATGAGAAGACACAACTGCACTTGTCTGTCTACCCCTGGAGTTCACCCACCGCACATCAGCTTGTTGTTTTCTCCCCGGCGGTCAGTAAGTGGGTGGTCCAGGGCCCTCCGGTGCTCAGGGTTGGTGGGTGGACGAGTCGGTTTACTCTGCCGATGACTGTCAACGTAATACCATTTGCTCCCCCTCATTTACATTTAAATGAAAACAAATGACAATTCATTTAAAAGTTAAATATGAGCGAGCGCGGTAACACGAGCCCCCCCTCTCTTTGAATTCTTCCTCTCTTCCTTCCTGTCTATAGGCAGAGGGGATATTGAGTTGAACAGCGTAATCTAAATCTGTTTATCCATTGGGATACTGTTGTAGGTAATGTTTCCTTTCGATGCATTTGAGCAACAAGGCCGTGGCAAGGTTACGCAGCATTGAGTAAAGAGGGAACTTTGATGAGTGTCTCCTTCAACCCAAGGACTTCTGTCCACCATTAAGACTGATAACATCTGTTGTTTTCATCAATGCGGAGTTCGTGGACCGCATTCATCTAAGGCCACCTTTGTTTTGCAACACAGGAAGGTAGAATCGATAAAGAGCCGTGACTATCTCTGTTTAATTTAATCTCATGCGTTTTAAAGCACTCGCTGCTCTTCCTTCATAGTAGAGGACAAACCAGCCTCGGGCCACAGCGCCCTGCATGACTCTCATAATGTATGTACACATTATTATGGCTAGAGAGAGATTAGTGAAGGAGAAAAGCAGAGAATGACCTCTGCATAAGTTAACATTTACACTCTGGTGCCCTTAAATTGAGATTTTGTCTTCTTATCCCTCTGCTGTGCTCTGTGATCTCTGCTGTTTGAGTGACATGTCCTCATATTGCGCCTAGTCACAGCCTGAATACATATTTGTTAAAAATATTTATACTAGCAACTGATGAGGTTACCAGCGATGTCAAATGGCCACTGGCGAATGTGCGGTATCTAACAGCCCTAGCTCTGCAGTCAAGAACTGGTGCGATTGAGCGTTACAAAACGCTGAGTATAAGATAAGTGCCAGTTTGATACCCTACTCAAAACAGAGTGGCTACACGTGTCCTGACAAAGCCTGTGTTCACCGCAATAAAGCGAACAAACACATCTCAAATTGAAATGTCAAGTTGAACAGCCCTCGAATTGAAATGCGGAAATTGAAAAGAGTGACCAGCACCAGCAGACTTGATACAGTAACATCGCTTGTGTGGCTGCCTCCACAGGCATAACCAGGCCAGTATCCCACTGGGCACAAACTGGTTGAATCAACGTTGTGTCAATGTAATTTGTCACCGTATTGTGAGGTGGAATCTATGTGTAAAATACATTGGATTTGCAAAAAGTCATCAACAGTTGTTTGAGGGTGAAATTTCCACCACAGGATGTGGTCACCTTGGTAACCGATTTTCAAAATAGACAACGCCTGTTTAAAATATGTTACATTTGTACCTCTGAAACAACATCAGACCTTCAACGTTATGTCCACTAAAATAACAAAAAAAATGCCTGGGCAGCACCTCCTACTGGAGAATTGATCTATATACGGCAGAGTTTTCCAACCTTGTTCCTGTAGAGCTACTGTCCTGTAGGTTATCACTCCAACCCCAATCAAGCACATCTGATTCTAATAATCAGCTGGTTGATAAGCTGAATCAGGGGAGCTACTATTGGGTTGGTGCAAAAACCTACAGAGGGCAGTGATGTAAATTATTTAAGTAAAAATACTTTAAAGCACTACTTTGGTCGTTTTTGGGGGTATCTGTACTTTACCATTTGTATTTTTGACAACTTTTACTTTACTACATTCCTAAATGGGCTAATGTACTTTTTACTCCATTAATTTTCCCTGACACCCAAAAGTACTCGTTACATTTTGAATGCTTAGCAGGATATGAAATGGTCCAATTCACGCACTTATCAAGAGAACATCGCTTGTCATCCGTACTGCCTCTGTCTGGAGGACTCACTTAACACAAATGCTTCGTTTGTAAATTATGTTGGAGTGTTGGAGTGTACCTCTGGCTATCCATAAATAAATAAAAAACAAGAAAATTGTGCCGTCTGGTTTGCTTAATATAAGGAATTTGAAAAAAAATATTTAAAACCATATACTTTAACTGAAGGAGTATTTTACTGGGTGACATCATTTTCTATTAAGGTACACTATATATACAAAAGTATGTGGACATGCCTTCAAATTAGTTTATTTGGCTATTTCAGGCACAGGTATTGCTGACAGGTGTATAAAATTGAGCACACAGGCTTGCAATCTCATAGACAAACATTGGCTGTAGAATGGCCTTACTGCAGAGCTCAGTGACTTTCAATGTGGCACCGTCATAGGATGCCACCTTTCGAACAAGTCAGTTCGTCAAAATTCTGCCCTGCTAGAGCTGCCCCGGTCAACTGTAAGTGCTGTTATTGTCAAGTTGAAACTTCTAGGAGCAACAACATGAAGTGGTAGGCCACATAAGCTCACAGAATGGGACCGCCGAGTGCTGAGGTGTGTAGCGTGTAAAAATTCTGTCCTTGGTTGCAACACTCTACCAAGTTCAAAACTGCCTCTAGAAGCAACATCAGAAATAGCCGAACTGTTCGTCGGGAGCTTCATGAAATGGTTTTCCATGGCTGAGCAGTCGCAATGCCAAGTGTCGGCTGAAGTGGTGTAAAGCTTGCCATCATTGGACTCTGAAGCAGTGGAAACACATTCTCTAGAGTGATGAATCATGCTTCACCATCTGGCAGTCCGACGGACTATTCTGGGTTTGGCTGATTGCCAGGAGAACTCTACCTGCCCGAATGCATAGTGCCAACTGTAAAGTTTGATGGAGGAGGAATAATGGCCTGGGGCTGTTTTTCAAGATTCGGGCTAGGCCCCTTAGTTGCAGTGAAGGGAAATGTTAACGCTACAGCATACAATTACATTTTAGACGATTCTGCGCTTCCAACTTTCTGGCAACAATTTGGGGAAGGCCCTTTCCTGTTTCAACATGACAATGCCCCCGTGCACAAAGCAAGGTTCTTACAGAAATGGTTTGTCGAAATTGTTGTGGAAGAACTTGACTAGTCTGCACAGAGCCCTGACATCAACCCCATCAGTGCCCGACCTCACAAATACTCTTGTGACTGAATGGAAGCAAGTCCCCACAACAATGTTCCAACATCATACTAATGGCCATGATTTTGGAATGAGATGTTCAATGAGCAGGTGTCCACATACTTTTGGTCATGTCTTGTATCTTTACTTTTACTCAAGTATGACAATTGGGTACTTTTTCCCACCTCTCGAGGAGGGTAACTCTCCAGGAACAGGGTTAGAGGGCACTAATCTACAACTATACCTTTGGTCTCCAGTCCAGGTTTGTAACCAAGCCAAGCTTAGCTTTGATATGTCATTGACTATTGCCACTGTGCTATTGTGAGAATGATTGTTGAGAGATCTCCACTTAAAAATGAAATAGATTCAATGCTGCTGTCGAAAACCTACCCTTTGGAATGACTAACAGAACAAATGAAATGTACCCATACTTTATCAGTCATATAATGTCATACTAATGTCATAGTAATGTCATACTTTCCAGGTCCATACCCAAACAGTTCGAACTTCTAATTTTAAAAATGAATCTCTCCAGAAATAAGTCTCTCACTGTTGCCGCCTGCTACCGACCCCCCCTCAGCTCCCAGCTGTGCCCTGGACACATTTGTGAATTGATCGCTCCCCATCTAGCTTCAGAGTTTGTTCTGTTAGGTGACCTAAACTGGGATATGCTTAACACCCCGGCAGTCCTACAATCTAAGCTAGATGCCCTCAATCTCACACAAAGGAACCCACCAGGTACAACCCTAAATCTGTAAACAAGGGCACCCTCATAGACGTTCTCCTGACCAACTGGCCCTCCAAATACACCTCCAAATACACCTCCGCTGTCTTCAATCAGGATCTCAGCGATCACTGCCTCATTTAGATCCAAGATGGCGTAGCAGTAAGTCGTCCTGTCCTGTCGTGTCCCTTGTATATATCGTTTCTTTTTCGTTTTTTTACATATTTTTTCTAAGCATATCTCTTTAAAAACATTTTGCTAAACCTAAGCTTCCAATACTCTCCTGCAACCCGCCTCACCCAACGTAGCTATTTTTCTTAAAGTATTTATATTTACTTCGGAACCGGAACCCCTCAACTGAAGCTAGCCAGCTAACCACCAGCTGTGCTAGCGGTCTTCAGCTAACCGGTCATCAGCTAACCTTTAGCTCGGAAAGCTCTCGCCAGTTCGAACAACGCGACTCTAACCAGAGCACAACGGACCTATTTATTTTTTTCATCCCCGGATTCCCACCGCAAACGGAACATTTCTCAGCTGGATCTTCACAACTAGCTATCTAGCTAAACCGCAACCCCGGATGATTGCTCCTGGCTAGCGTTTCCACCCACTTAGCTTGAAGCTAGCCCGGCCAGCGCACCTGTGCTACCACCGTAGCATACTCCTGGGCTACAATACCCGGGCCCATGACCGGTCTATCGATGTCACCGCATGAAGAGGAATAAACAGACTCACCCCATCGCGAAGTCCCCCAAAGGCTAACTCTCTAGCCCTCGCTATCTCCCTGCTTGCTAATTAGGCCTGCTAACTGCTAGCTTGTCCAGCTCCGGTCCGCTAACTGCTACCTTGTTTACCCCGGGCCTACAAACTGTTAGCTTGTTAGCACAGGCCTGCTAACCGTCTGAATCGCCGCGTCCCAAACACTCACTGGATCCATATTTACTTTCTATCTCTTTTTGATTTTTAACTTGTTTATACCTTCCGGAAACCTGCCTCACCCAATGTGATACGGAATCGCTATTATTTTTAATTTTTAGTACACACTCAAGAACCCCCAGAAGCTAACCAGCTAACTAGCTACAAGCTATTTAGTCATTGTTAGTTTTTAACCTGGATAACCCTCGCCAGTCCAGCTTCCCTGCCCCATCCACCGCTGCCCCCTGGACACTGATCTCTTGGCTACATAGCTGATGCACGCTGGACTGTCCATTAATCACGGTACTCCATTCTGCTTGTTTGTTTTATCTGTTGGCCCCGTTGCCTAGTCAACGCCATTTTACCTGCTGTTGTTGTGCTAGCTGATTAGCTGTTGTCTCACCTACTGTCTAGCTAGCTTTCCCAACTCAACACCTGTGATTACTGTATGCCTCGCTGTATGTCTCTCTCAAGTGTCAATATGCCTTGTATACTGTTGTTCAGGTTAGTTATCATTGTTTTAGTTCACAATGGAGCCCCTAGTTCCACTCTTCAAACCCCTGATAACTCCTTTGTCCCACCTCCCACACATGCGGTGACCTCACCCATTACAACCAGCATGTCCAGAGATACAACCTCTCTCATCATCACCCAGTGCCTGGGCTTACCTCCGCTGTACCCGCACCCCACCATACCCCTGTCTGCGCATTATGCCCTGAATATATTCTACCATGCCCAGAAACCTGCTCCTCTTATTCTCTGTCCCCACCGCTCTAGGCGACCAGTTTTGATAGCCTTTAGCCGCACTCTCATACTACTCCTTCTCTGTTCCGCGGGTGATGTGGAGGTAAACCCAGGCCCTGCATGTCCCCAGGCACCCTCATTTGTTGACTTCTGTGATCGAAAAAGCCTTGGTTTCATGCATGTCAACATCAGAAGCCTCCTCCCTAAGTTTGTTTTACTCACTGCTCTAGCACACTCTGCTAACCCTGATGTCCTTGCTGTGTCTGAATCCTGGCTCAGGAAGGCCACCAAAAATTCAGAGATTTCCATACCCAACTATAACATCTTCCGTCAAGATAGAACTGCCAAAGGGGGAGGAGTTGCAGTCTACTGCAGAGATAGCCTGCAAAGTAATGTCATACTTTCCAGGTCAATACCCAAACAGTTCGAACTACTAATTTTGAAAATTACTCTCTCCAGAAATAAGTCTCTCACTGTTGCCGCCTGCTACCGACCTCCCTCAGCTCCCAGCTGTGCCCTGGACACCATTTGTGAATTGATCGCCCCCCATCTAGCTTCAGAGTTTGTTCTGTTAGGTGACCTAAACTGGGATATGCTTAACACCCCGGCAGTCCTACAATCTAAGCTAGATGCCCTCAATCTCACACAAATCATCAAGGAACCCACCAGGTACAACCCTAACTCTGTAAACAAGGGCACCCTCATAGACGTCATCCTGACCAACTGGCCCTCCAAATACACCTCCGCTGTCTTCAACCAGGATCTCATTGCCTGTATCCGCTACGGAGCCGCAGTCAAACGACCACCCCTCATCACTGTCAAACGCTCCCTAAAACACTTCTGTGAGCAGGCCTTCCTAATCGACCTGGCCCGGGTATCCTGGAAGGACATTGACCTCATCCCGTCAGTTGAGGATGCCTGGTCATTCTTTAAAAGTAACTTCCTCACCATTTTAGATAAGCATGCTCCGTTCAAAAAATGCAGAACTAAGAACAGATACAGCCCTTGGTTCACCCCAGACCTGACTGCCCTCGACCAGCACAAAAACATCCTGTGGCGGACTGCAATAGCATCGAATAGTCCCCGTGATATGCAACTGTTCAGGGAAGTCCGGAACCAATACACGCAGTCAGTCAGGAAAGCTAAGGCCAGCTTCTTCAGGCAGAAGTTTGCATCCTGTAGCTCCAACTCCAAAAAGTTCTGGGACACTGTGAAGTCAATGGAGAACAAGAGCACCTCCTCCCAGCTGCCCACTGCACTGAGGCTAGGTAACACGGTCACCACCGATAAATCCATGATTATCAAAACTTCAATGAGCATTTCTCAACGGCTGGCCATGCCTTCCGCCTGGCTACTTCAACCTCGGCCAACAGCCCCGCCCCCCCCCCGCTGCTCCTCGCCCAAGCCTCTCCAGGTTCTCCTTTACCCAAATCCAGATAGCAGATGTTCTGAAAGAGCTGCAAAACCTGGACCCGTACAAATCAGCTGGGCTTGACAATCTGGACCCTCTATTTCTGAAACTATCCACCACCATTGTCGCAACCCCTATTACCAGCCTGTTCAACCTCTCTTTCATATCGTCTGAGATCCCCAAGGATTGGAAAGCTGCCGCAGTTATCCCCCTCTTCAAAGGGGGAGACACCCTGGACCCAAACTGTTACAGACCTATATCCATCCTGCCCTGCCTATCTAAGGTCTTCGAAAGCCAAGTCAACAAACAGGTCACTGACCATCTCGAATCCCACTGTACCTTCTCCGCTGTGCAATCTGGTTTCCGAGCCGGTCACGGGTGCACCTCAGCCACACTCAAGGTACTAAACGATATCATAACCGCCATTGATAAAAGACAGTACTGTGCAGCCGTCTTCATCGACCTTGCCAAGGCTTTCGACTCTGTCAATCACCATATTCTTATCGGCAGACTCAGTAGCCTCGGTTTTTCGGATGACTGCCTTGCCTGGTTCACCAATTACTTTGCAGACAGAGTTCAGTGTGTCAAATCGGAGGGCATGCTGTCCGGTCCTCTGGCAGTCTCTATGGGGGTGCCACAGGGTTCAATTCTCGGGCCGACTCTTTTCTCTGTATACATCAATGATGTTGCTCTTGCTGCGGGCGATTCCCTGATCCACCTCTACGCAGACGACACCATTCTATATACTTTCGGCCCGTCATTGGACACTGTGCTATCTAACCTCCAAACAAGCTTCAATGCCATACAACACTCCTTCCGTGGCCTCCGACTGCTCTTAAACGCTAGTAAAACCAAATGCATGCTTTTCAACCGATCGCTGCCTGCACCGGCATCCCCGCCTAGCATCACCACCCTGGATGGTTCCGACCTAGAATATGTGGACATCTATAAGTACCTAGGTGTCTGGCTAGACTGCAAACTCTCCTTCCAGACTCATATCAAACATCTCCAATCGAAAATCAAATCAAGAGTCGGCTTTCTATTCCGCAACAAAGCCTCCTTCACTCACGCCGCCAAGCTTACCCTAGTAAAACTGACTATCCTACCGATCCTCGACTTCGGCGATGTCATCTACAAAATGGCTTCCAACACTCTACTCAGCAAACTGGATGCAGTCTATCACAGTGCCATCCGTTTTGTCACTAAAGCACCTTATACCACCCACCACTGCGACTTGTATGCTCTAGTCGGCTGGCCCTCGCTACATATTCGTCGCCAGACCCACTGGCTCCAGGTCATCTACAAGTCCATGCTAGGTAAAGCTCCGCCTTATCTCAGCTCACTGGTCACGATGGCAACACCCATCCGTAGCACGCGCTCCAGCAGGTGTATCTCACTGATCATCCCTAAAGCCAACACCTCATTTGGCCGCCTTTCGTTCCAGTACTCTGCTGCCTGTGACTGGAACGAATTGCAAAAATCGCTGAAGTTGGAGACTTTTATCTCCCTCACCAACTTCAAACATCAGCTATCTGAGCAGCTAACCGATCGCTGCAGCTGTACATAGTCTATTGGTAAATAGCCCACCCATTTTCACCTACCGCATCCCCATATGGGGCGGCAGGGTAGCCTAGTGGTTAGAGCGTTGAACTAGTAACCGGAAGGTTGTGAGTTCAAACCCCCGAGCTGACAAGGTCAGCATGTATTAACTATGTTTTTTCTCACCCATCTACACACTAAAACCCATAATGACAAAGTAAAAAACATGTTTTTATATTTTGCTATTTTATTGAAAACGAAATACAGAAATAACTTTGCTGTGACACTCCAAATTGAGGACAGCTGCATCCAATTTCCTTTGATCAACCTTGAGACGGCACTACAACTTGATTGGAGTCCACCTGTGGCCAATTCAATTGTTTGGACTTGATTTAAAAAGAAACATACCTGTCTATATAAGGTCCCACAGTTGACAGTTCATGTCAGAGCAGAAACTATACAACAAAGTCCAAGGAAATGGCTGTAGATTGCCAAGGTAGAATTGTGACGAGGCATATCCGGGGAAGGGTAAAAAACCTTTTCTAAAGTGTTGAAAGATTCCAAGAGCATAGTGGTCTCCACCATTGGGAAATGGAAAAAATATGGAACTACCCAGACTCTGGCTAGAGCTGGCCGTTCGACCAAACTGAGCAACTGGGCAAGATGGACCATGGTCGAGGAGGTGACCCAAGAACCCAAAAACCACTGACAGAACTACAGAGTTCCTTGGCTGAGATGGGAGAACCTGCCAGAAGGACAACAATTTCTACAGCACTTTTCCAGACGGAAAGACCAGGTACAGCTCATCACTCGTCTTAACACCATCCCTACCGTGAATCAAGGTGGGGGCAGCCAGGGATGGTAAAAAATGGCAAAATACAATTACAAAATACCATGAAAGTCAATGTATCAAAATAAACTATAAACTATATACATGTTTTAAGATACATTTGCAAGTAGTTGGCCTGAACAGCAACAAGAGTGTCTGCTAAATGACCAAAACCTATATGTGAAAATGAACATACCAAAATGAACTGCAAAGTACACTGGGGTATTATTATTGGGCTTACGGGAGCGTTTTGCCTGGGGGGGCTTTACTTGGCATATTGCGCGCTAGCTACTCCTTGTGGCGGGCCGGGTGCCTGCAGGCTGACTTCAGTCATCAGTTGAACGTAGTTTCCAACCGACACATTGGTGCGGCTGGCTTCTGGGTTAAGCGGCGGGTGTTTTGGAGGACGCATGACACCACCGTTGCCTCTTCTGAGCCTGTTGGGGAGTTGCAGCGATGAGACAAGATCGGAATATGCAAAAAAAGGAAGGAAGAATGGGAGAAAATCCCCAAATCCAGATGTGCAAAGCTGATACAGACATACCCAAGATGGCTCAAGCTGTATTCTTCTCCCAAAGTTGCTTATGCAAAGTATTGACTCAGGAGTGTGAATACTTATGTAAATTAGATATTTATGTATTTAATTTACAATAATTTTGCTAAAATTTCTAAAAACATGTTTTCACTTTGTCATTATGTTTGTGTGTAGATGGGTGAATTCAGGCTGTAACACAACAAAATCTGGAATAAGTCAAGGGGTATCAATACTTAATGAAGGCACTGTAAATGTTATGTGGTTGCATTGTCAACCAAACACAATTCAATATTACTTTTTTTTATACAGTAATAGCCTAAAATTAAGGCTTACAAACTAATGTACCAGTATTTAGTAAACATGAAGACAAAACACATCCACAGAGGAGCCTCTTAAATAAGTTACAGGTCTGTGAGAGCCAGAAATCTTGCTTGTTTGTAGGTGACCAAATACTTATTTTCCACCATAATTTGCAAATAAATTCATTAAAAATCCTACAATGTGATTTTCTGGATTTTTTTTCTTCTCATTTTGTCTGTCATAGTTGAAGTGTACCTATGATGAAAATTACAGGCCTCTCTCATCTTTTTAAGTTGGAGAACTTGCACAATTGGTGGCTGACTAAATACTTTTTTGCCCCACTGTACATACAGTTGAAGTTGATGTTTACATACACTGAGTTTGGAGTCATTAAAACTCGTTTTTCAACCACTACAATTTTCTTGTTAACAGAATATACGTAGTTTCGGCAAGTTGGTTAGGACATCTACTTTGTGCATGGCACAAGTAATTTTTCCAACAATTGTTTACAGACAGATTATTTCACTTATAATTCACTATCACAATTCCAGTGCGTAAGAAGTTTAACCTCTAGCGTCGAGCAATCCCGTATCCGGGAGCGTAATCATAGCCTCAAGCTCATTACCATAACGCAACGTTTCCTATTCATGAAAATCGCTAATTAAATGAAATAAATATATTCAAACACAAGCTTAGCCTTTTGTTAACAACACTGTCATCTCAGATTTTCAAAATATGCTTTAACCAAAGCTACACAAGCATTTGTGTAAGAGTATTGATAGCCTAGCATAGCATTAAGCCTAGCATTCAGCAGGCAACATTTTCACAAAAACAAGAAAAGCATCCAAATAAAATAATTTACCTTTGAAGAACTTCGAATATTTTCAATGACGAGACTCTCAGTTAGATAGCAAATGTTCATTTTTTCCAAAAAGATTATTTGTGTAAGAGAAATAGCTCAGTTTTGTTCATCACGTTTGGCTAAGAAACAAAAACGAAAATGCAGTCAACACAACGCCAAACTTTTTTCCAAATTAGCTCCATAATATCGACGAAACATGGCAAACGTTGTTTAGAATCAATCCTCAAGGGGTTTCTCACAATTCTATTCGATGAAAAATCATTCCTGGCAGTCGGTTTCTCATCAAAGGCAAACGGAAAAATACTTCAGCTGGAGATTACGCAATAATTGCGACGGAGGACACCAAGCGACCACCTGGTAGATGTAGTCTCTAATGGTCAATCTTCCAATGATATGCCTACAAATACGTCACAATGCTGCAGACACCTTGGGGAAAACGTAAGCTGACTCCTAGCTCCTCCACAGCCATATAAGGAGTCATTGAAATGAGGCGGTTTAAAAAAATGCAGCACTTCCTGATTCATTTTTTTATCTGGGTTTCGCCTGTTAACATCAGTTCTGTGGCACTCACAGACAATATCGTTTCAGTTTTGGAAATGTCATAGTGTTTTCTTTCCAAAGCTGTCAATTATATGCATAGTTGCATCTTTTCGTGACGAAATATCTTGTTTAAAACGGGAACGTTTTTCATCCAAAAATTAAAAGAGCGCCCCCTATATCGAAGTTAAATACACTACGTCGACTGCCTTTAAACAACTTGGAAAATTACAGAAAAAGATATCATGGCTTTAGAAGCTTTTGATAGGCTAATTGACATAATTTGGGTCAATTGGAGGTGTACCTGTGACTGTACTGCAAGGCCTACCTTCCAACTCCGTGCCTCTTCGCTTGACATAATGGGAAAATCAAAAGAAATCAACCAAAAAATGTAGACCTTTACAAGTCTGGTTCATCCTTGGGAGCAATTTCCAAACGCCTGAAGGTACCACGTTCATCTGTACAAACAATAGTACGCAAGTGTAAACACCATGGGACCACGCAGACGTCATACTGCTCAGGAAGGAGACGCATTCTGTCTCCTAGAGATGAACGTACTTTGGTGCGAAAAGTGCAAATCAATACCAGAACAACAGCAAAGGACCTTGTGAAGATGCTGGAGGAAACATGTACAAAAGTATCTATATCCACAGTAAAATGAGCCCTATATCGACATAACCTGAAAGGCCACTCAGCAAGGAAGAAGCCACTGTTTGCAACTGCACATGATGACAAATATCGTACTTTTTGGAGAAATGGGCTCTGGCCTGATGGAACCAAAAGAGAACTGTTTGGCCATAATGACCATCGTTATGTTAGGAGGGAAAAGGGGGATGCTTGCAAGCCGAAGAACACCATCTCAACCGTGAAAAACGGGGGTGTCAGCATCATGTTGTGGGAGTGCTTTGCTGCAGGAGGGACTGGTGCACTTCACAAAATAGATGGCATCATGAGGGAGGAAAATTATGTGGATATATTGAAGTAACATCTCAAGACATCAGTTAAAGCTTGGTCGCAAATGAGTCTTCCAAATGGACAGTGACCCCAAGCATACTTCCAAAGTTGTTGCAAAATGGCTTAAGGACAGCAAAGTTAATGTATTGGAGTGGCCATCATCAAAGCCCTGACCTCATTCCCATAGAAAAATTGTGGGCAGAACTGTAAAAATGTGTTTAAGCAAGGAGGCATACAAACCTGACTCAGTTACACCATCTCTGTCAGGAGGAATGGGCCAAAATTCACCCAACTTGTTGTGGGAAGCTTGTGGAAGGCTACCCGACGCGTTTGACCCAAGTGAAACAGGTTAAAGGCAATGCTACCAAATTCTAATTGAGTGTATGTAAACGTCTGACCCACTGGGAATGTGATGAAAGAAATAAAAGCTGAAATCAATCAATCATTCTCTCTAGTATTATTCTGACATTTCACATTCTTAAAATAAAGTGGTGATTATAACTGACCTAAGACAGGGAATTTTTACTAGGATTGAATGTCAGGAATTGTGAAAAACTGATTTTAAATGTATTTGGCTAAGGTGTATGTAAACATCCGACTTCACCTGTGTGTATATATAACACCGGAAGATCATGTTTTTGATTGCACTACCTCATTAACAATTGATGTAAGGATAAACAATCCTTGGGCTAACATGGCTAAATCATCAAGAGAGGCTTGACTTGAGAGTTTGTGGTTAGAGCTACCTTATCACTGTAATAAACAACACATACCACCATAACTACTGAATGGTAGTCATGCTAACCAACTTCCATTCTGCCACTTCATTGTGACAACAGTCCATCCCTCTAAAGCAATGAACGATACTGCAATCTACCAGCACCCTTGTAAAATTTTCTCTTCTAAAGTCTGTATGTTAGATATCAGTCATCCAAAACAAGACGCTGAAAAAAGAGGGTGATAAACCCCAATCGCCCGGCAGGCATGCTGAGTCACCGCCCTCCTCCCTTTTGTTCTAGCCATTTTCTCCGTTCCTCCGTCTCATCCATCACTTTATCTATCTCTACCTGTGTGGTTTACCCAAAGAGTGAACGGACTGACCGTCAGAGCTGATTGCAATCTTTAGAAAGAACGAAGAGAAAAAATAGAAGGTAAAGTAATAGTGAGTGAATCGATAGGGCGATGGAGAGGAGAGGGAGACGTGGAACTCCAGCAGAGGACACTAGGGGAATCTCTTTTCTCGGCAGTGTAATCTGGCTGTGCAAGGAGAAGAGGAGGACGAGTGGTGTGTGAGGCAGGCGCTTGGGGGCCTAATTAAAGAAAGGTTGTCGTAGAGCCGGAACCTGATCCGCTGCTCCTCTCCTCACCATACCGAAGCAGAGTTGACACGATCCATATCCCGGTCAATACAACCAGGCCTACCCAGTCAAACCCAATGAGTGTGTATCTGAGCATGGTCCCACAGGAAGTGAAAACAAAAGACTACTATTGTTCACAGGTAGTTCCATTTGGGAGGTGTAGGCTACCATTAATTCTACCTCTGTGTCTTAATTACAAATCAGATTTTTATCGTCAGTTTCTTTGGTCAATGTGTTATTGATTTGTTATTTATGGAAAACTGGGTGTGGGCTGAAGGAGGAAACTGCCCTTTAAGCAGTGTTACAGGTTTTGTTTTTTCTATATATATTTTGAGGTAGCACGTTAGCGCATAGGGTGCATCGATTGATGTCACAACTGTGCTGGCTTTCCCATCTCGGTAGTCGGAAGGTGTCTCATCTGTGTTAGTCCAGGTGATATTTAAGAGTGGCTGGCCCAGTGCTCCAGTTGCGCTTGAGAAATGATGGGAGAGCTACAATTCACGTCGGCTGAGGTGTGATTTCAAGCTCAACCTATTTAAGTTTGAAAGAAGACAGTATTTTGTTTTGATCTGCTTTATTTTTACCTCTCATCCTAAGTTTATTTATTTATTTTTTATTTAGTTTGTCTTTTCGGAGGAATACCTAGTGGACATCCATGGTTGGTGTCTTTTAGAATCCCTTACTAGTGGCTTTGCCAACTTTCAGTGGAATGGATGCCTTTCAGGATGCCTTTCAGAACCCCTTTTGAACCTCTTTTTGTTTTGTTTTGGTTGTTAGTGATTTTCCTTGTTAGTTCCCTTATTGTGAGCGCCATTTTGAGTTTGTCATGTGGGAACGTAACAGAATGGAGAATCGACCGGGATAATTGTTTCCCATGAGTATGATAGTTGCTCTAATCACCACATTTGAAGATCTGCTGTGCCCAGATATTTGTGCGTTCAGAATACACTTTTGTGGTAGAGTTTCTGACTCTGACATCCACCCAAAGGGGTTATAAGATTGGAATAATTGTGAAAGTTGCATGAAGACATTCTTATAAATTAAAAACCATTAACTTTAAGTTAATAGGAAGCATTTGTGGAAAATCTTACATGGGAGATGCTAGATCAATGTACAAAGGCAAATCTGCTTGTCATTGCAAAGCATTATGACATCGAAGTTGCACATGCTGATTGAAAAGCAGTAATTAAAGATTTAGTCTATACTGCTTTGGTGGAGGAGCAAATCCTTCCGGAGAGGGAGGATGATGACCAGGGTCCTACAGGTGGTAGAGTACACCCCATAGACATACAACTGTGAGAGGTAGAACTAAAGGCAAAATAGGAACATAAATTAGAGCTTGAGCACAAGGAAAAGGAAAGAGAACGTGCGACCAGACTAGCAAAAAGAAGCATGCCATTCAATTGAAAAAGTAATCGATCTGGAAGTACTCTGAATCCAGGCAGGCCATCCTGCAACCTCAACAGAGTTTGATCTTTGTCGGAACAGCAAGCTTGTACAGCATTTTTTTGTTGTTGTGTTTTGTCCCCCCTATTTTTTTTCTCCCCAATTTCGATCTTCTCCCCAATTTCAAGTTACTCCGAAACATGACCCGCCTAACTGCGCTCCTTAACACCTGCAGGCTTAACCTGGAAGCCTGCCACACCAATTTGTCGGAGGAAAAACCACCCAACTGGTGACCAGGATCAGCTTCCAGGCACCCAGCCCACCACAAGGAGTCGCTAGAGCGCTAGAGCCAAGTAAAGCCCCCCTGGCCAAACCCTCCCCTAACATGGATGGCGCTGGGCCAATTGTGCACCGTCCTAAGGGACTCCCGGCCACGGCCGGTTGTGGCACAGCCCGGGAATGAACCTGGGTCTGTAGTAACGCCTCTAGCATTGTGATGCAGTGCCTACAACTGCTGCGCCATTCGCGAGGCCCATCTTGTACTGCATTTAAACTAAAAAGAGGTGGATGTATATTTTACTGTGTTTGAGCTGATTGCCACATCCCTAAAATGGCTGTGAGACATTGGGTCGCTGCTCCCCCAAAGGGTTCTTTGAGGAAAAGCTCAGAAAGTGTACGCCATTTTATCTCTTGACCAGAGGTCAGATTATAACACTCTTAAAGCTGTTATCCTTTGGGCTTACGAGTTGTTCCGATGCATACAGACAACAGTTCTGTAAATTAGAAAAGACAGAATCACAAAGCCATGTTGAGTTCGCAAGGGAACAAGCATGTCCTTTTGATCAGTGGTGTGGTTTTCAAGAGGTCAAGAACCTTGAGGATTTGAAGACACTCCTCCTTCTTGGGCAGTTCAAGAATTGCCTTCATAAAAGGGTTGCTACCTACATTCATTAGCACAATGATCTCACTTTTGAGAAAGCTGCAGTTCTGGCAGATTAGTTTGTTGTCACATAAAACTACATTTAACATCAAAGCACCCAGTAGTTATCCCTACACAAAAGCAGTCCAGAGAAGTCATCTCCTACTGGGAGGTTTCAGTCCTTTTCTACAGTGCCCAAAGATAAAGATTGACAGAAAACTGTTTTTTCTTTTCCACCAGTTTTTCATTACTGCCGTGAGAAAGGGCACATTGTCTCTCAGTGTCCTAAGTTGAAACAGAACAATAAGATGGAGAAAAAGCTATTTCTTCTTGTGGTAGCACTCCAGCCCATTAAGTCTTTGGTTTGGACTGATGTATCTCCTAAACAAGATTTTGGATCAGATGTGTATGAACCCTTTGTTTCAGACGGGTTTGTGTCTCTGCAGAGTGGGAATGTTAAGCAGCTGGTGAACGTACTGCGAGACACTGGGGCAGCCCAATCCCTCATTTTGGAGGGTGTTTTGCCATTGTTTGGTACTTCAGCATCTGATTACAGTGTGTTAGTACAAGGCATGGAGATGGGTTGCATGGAAGTTCCTTTGTATAATATGAAATTCGAGTTGGATCTTGTTTCTGGTTCCGCTGTTGTTGGATTGAGGCCTAGCCTACCAGTGAAGAGGGCTCATTCATTTTTGGAAACAATTTGGCTGGAGGGGAGGTTGTGGCAAGTCCTGTTTGTAAGGAACCCAGAGTAGAGGAACCCAATGGGTTATCAGAAAAGTACCCTAGAGTGTTCCCAGAATGTGATGTTACATGTGCTATGTCTAAGAAGATTACTGGGATCAAGTCTAGTGTTGAGGAGGATGTCAGCGATCCCACCATTGTCGATTTGTCTGAGACTTTTATGGGTGATCCTGATTTTGGTAAACCTCCTGATTTTACGTCTCCTTTGAAAACCCCAGCGAGTTTGTAGGACCACGGAAGGAAGGGTTCCTACAGTTGACACTTCGATGTCTAGGAAGCAGCTGACTGCTGAACAGAGTAAAGATATTTCCCTCTCCACTCATTTACCTGAGATACTGTATGTCTAGAGGAGGAGTTTGATGAAGTTTGTGTGGGTTACTTTGACAGAGATGGTGTTCTAATGAGGAAATGGCGTTCTCGCGCCACTTCTGGGCAAGACGATTAGCCCAATGTATCCGAAATTGTCGCTCCAGTTAGTCTTTGACAAGAGATAGTAAGGTTGGGTCACGATGGTAGTATGGTAGGCCATTTTGGGGTCAACAAGATGTATGACCCTATCTTGCATAACTACTTCTGGCCTAGTCTGAAACAGGATGTTGTGGCTTAATCCTGTCATTTTTTTCCAGCCGACAGGTAAACCAAACAATTTTTTATTTTTTTTACCTTTATTTAACTAGGCAAGTCAGTTACCCTCTCTGGGATATGTGGGACGCTAGCGTCAAAGAGAAAGCATATTTCAACCCTGCAGGCGCGACACAAAACGCAGAAATAAAAATATAAATCATGCCTTACATTTTTGCGAGCTTCTTTTGTTGGCACTCCAATATGTCCCATAAACATCACAAATGGTCCTTTTTGTTCGATTAATTCCGTCGATATCCAAAATGTCAATTTATTTGGCGCTTTGGATCCAGAAAAACACCGGTTCCAACTTGCGCAACGTGACTACAAAATATCTCAAAAGTTACCTGTAAACTTTGCCAAAACATTTCAAACTACTTTTGTAATACAACTTTAGGTATTTTGTTAAAGTAAATAATCGATCAAATTGAAGACGGGATGATATGTGTTCAATACAGGAAGAAAACAAACTGACGCTACCTTTCTGGTCACGAGTCTCTATCTAATAGTACACTTGAAGTGACCCTCGTTTTGAACAGGACTACTTCTTCATTACACAAAGGAGAAACCTCAACCAATTTCTAAAGACTGGTGACATCCAGTGGAAGCGGTAGGAACTGCAAGAAGGTCCCTTAGAAATCTGGATTCCCAATGAAAACACATTGACAAGAGTGACCTCAATAAAATAAAAATCAGAATGGTTTGTCCTCGGGGTTTCGCCTGCTACATAAGTTATGTTATACTCACAGACATGATTCAAACAGTTTTAGAAACTTCAGTGTTTTCTATCCAAATCTAATAATCTAATAATAATATGCTTATCTTCTGGGGATGAGTAGCAGGCAGTTGAATTTGGGCATGCATTTCATCCTGACGTGAAAATACTGCCCCCTGTCACAAAAGTTAAGAACAAATTCTTATTTACAATGACTGCCTAGGATCAGTGGGTTAACTGCCTTGTTCAGGGGCAGTACAAAAGATTTTTACCTTGTCAGCTCGGGGATTCGATCTAGCAGCCTTCCGGTGACTGGCCCAACACTCTAACCACTAGGCTACCTGCCACCCCCAATCTGTACCGGGTTGCACCTTTGCAGCCTATTCCTGCTTTTGACTAACCTTTCAGCAGTGTTTTGGTAGACTGTGTTGGTCCTTTGCCCAAAGCAAAGAGTAGTAATAATTTTCTCTTGATTATTACAGTATGTGTGCGCCCATTCCACTGAAGAAAATCATGGCTCCCAGTATTGTTAAGGCACTGGTGAAATAAATGTCAACCTTTTCGATTCCCGCGGGTCGTGCTATCAGACATATAGAAAGTGCTACAACAATTGGGTGTTACCCATTGCCCTTCTATTGCCTACCACCCAGAGTCTTAAGGTTCTCTTGAGAGATTTCATCAGGCTTTGAAGTCTATGTTGAGAGTTTACTGCTTTGAGTTTGAGAAAGACTGGAATGAAGGGGTTTCTCTTGTGCTGTTTGCAGCATGGGAGGTTTTTCAGTAATCTCTCGGCATTAGTCTGAATGAGCATCTCAAAGGTCCTTTGAGCTTGCTGAGAGAGGTTGGCAACACCTTAAAGAGAGAGGCAACACCTTAAACACAAAAACAAATTTGTTGTCGCACGTTAGCACTTTTCGATACAGATTGCACCATGCCTGTGAGTTTGCCAGTGAGAATCTGGAAAAGGCGCAAACAAAAATAAACTTTTGGTATGATCAAATCTGGGTTATTTATTTGCCATACCAGTACAGGAAAAAACCCTGGCTGTGTTGAACATGTTGAAGCTATGATTTGGTGGAGAAGTCGGTGGAAACCTGTAGTGATGTTCTACCTGTGGCCATTGACTAGAGTCTTCTTCAAGAGCATAAAGAAAGCCCAATACAGAATGAGATGCTCGCTTTGGTACTGGCTCTTCAGTACTTCAAGGTTTATGTATCGGTCTTTACACCTCTGGTGGTCTATACCGATCATAACCCCAATATGGAGTCTCATATTGCAGGAGTTGTCCCTTGAAATCAGACATATCCGTGGTAAGGAAAACTTGGTTGTTGATTGTCTTTCAAGGGTGGGCAGTCAATAAGTTTTGTGTTTTGTATTTAGCCAGTGTGTTGCCCTGGCTCACAATTTATTTTGACTGCACATTTTGACATTTTGTAGAAGTTTTATTTGGTTGTGTTCTTTGCAAGGGGATTACATTATTTTACCCTTGTTTCTCAATACTTTTTTGTCTTGTATAATTGTTGACAGCCAGTAGACGCCATGTTTTTATTGGAGAAAGCGACACACATAATTAACAACACATTTAAGTTAATTATGTTATGAAGTTAATGTTTTCTGTTGGTGGTGAACATACTTGACCATCAAAAATATAGGATATATTTGTTGTCTTAAGGGGGAAGGTGTTACAGGTTTTGGTTTTTCCATTTATATTTTGAGGTAGCACGTTAGCACGTAGGGTGCACCGATTTGTCACCTCGTTAGTAAGTATGTATTACACCTGTGCTAGCTTGTCGATCTCATTAGTCGGATGGAGTTTCACCTTTGCTAGCCTAGGTGCTATTTAACCTTTTCACGTGTGAGTTCCAAATATCTTGAACAGTCTAACAGTTAAAAAAAAAAATAATTATGCGCATGAATGTCAGAACGCACTCACTGTTCCAAAATCGGATTGTTACGCAACAGGACAGTTAACAAGCTCTGCCCTCAAACCAAGTCACACTGCCTGCTAATTACTGTATCTATAGGCTATGTTTCATTTGTCAATTTCAAATTATTTTCTAACAAGTTTTATTTTCTAAAAACAGTTTGGATTGAGGTGTGTTCCGCCTCCTTTAATTCACATAAGAACTAGCCCATTTCACTGTTGCGGACAATTTATGTTTGAGGTTTTACTGAGCCGGACAAACTTCTCTCTTCAATGAGAGCCCAAGTGTTTCCCCAGATCAATAACTTCTTCTCCGGCACATTTTATGGCTTGCGCCCGCATTACCTTCATTGTTGTTTTCCTTCCAAATTGGACTTTGGACATGTGTGGGTTCCAATCTAAGTAACTGCCTTATTTTCTGTACATTGTGTTGTCGTTTCTACTGTAGCATACTGTTGTATGTATGGATCATAATGTATTTACTGTTATTCACATGTTTTCATGTCCTGGTGACAAATCAAATCCGATTGTTGCATAGCTTGTAATGGAAACATATGATCTGTGTAAAATACTTTTTTGAATGTTGTACTGATTATGATGAGATAATGCTAAGCTATTTGCCAGCTATGTGTTGCGCCATGTTTGTTGACATCATACAATGCATTCTGGTTGTCACGTAAGCGTCTGTCAGACCAAAGATGTTATAACAAGTGATAGTTCACTCAACTGTCTTATGGTGCTTTCAAGACAACTGGGAAAAAAATATAAAAACTGGGAAAAATATATGTCAGTGATCTTCAGATCGGAAGGTCGGAGCTCTAGAAAGAGTCCCGAGTTCCCAGTTGTCTGGAACGCACTGAAGTCAGAGATTTCCAAGTTCCCAGTTGTTTTGAACGCGGCATCAGACTGTAACTATGGTATCTCAGGGTTGCCAGCTCAGACCCCCATTTCCAGTTTTTTAAATTTTATTTAGCGTATAAACATCTCCTGTGTTGGCCCCCCATTTATTGATAAATCCCCCATCATAGTCATATTTCTTACCCTCACGATACCTTCCCCCATTTCAACCTCCCATGGAGTTGAAAACCCCCCACAACCCCCCCTAAAATCACGCTATGGTTAGGCTAGGCAGTAGGCTTGTATTTGGGGTGATGATCTGTAAGGTTATAACATTTTATGAGCCTTGTGATTGGTCAAAACAGTAAACGACTTCTCAAGTCATGTGCTGCAGTTCTTGTATACACTGTAACATGTACATCGAAGATTTGTAATAGGAAAAGTGGCCAAACTAAGTTAATATTTTTCAGCCAATGGGTGCAGCCATCTTTGACTTTGTTTATTTGCGTCTTATAGTGAATTACATTTTGGGATTAGGGAGATTTTCCTTTTCAAACATAAACAAACATGGCTGCCATCATAAAGAATTTAGCTGCTGTTAGCTTAGCTGACACGCATCTCTTTTCTAAACAGTATGACATTTCTCCCTTCTTCCTTGTTCTCAACAGAGATGTGGTGCATTGTAAACAAGTCTATCTGTTAAGTTGCTAACTTGTGTTTTTGTTTTTTTTCAACGCAACTTGTTATTTAGACTGGTTTATTGAATTAGTGTGGGTGTGTTCTGTGTGATCAATCAATCAAATGTATTTATAAAGCCCTTCTTACATCATCCAATGTCACAAAGTGCTGTTCAGAAACTGAGCCTAAAACCCCAAACAGCAAGCAATGCAGATGTAGAAGCACAGTGGCTAGTAAAAACTCCCTAGAAAGGCCAGAACCTAAGAAGAAACCTGGAGAGGAAACAGGCTCTGAGGGGTGGCCAGTCCTCTTCTGGCTGTGCCAGTTGGAGATTATAACAGAACATGGCCTAGATGTTCAAACGTTCATAGATGACCAGCAGGATCAGATAATAATAATAATAATAATAATAATAATAATAATCACAGTGGTTGGAGAGAGCAACAGGTCAGCACCTCAAGAGTTAATAATGTCAGTTGGCTTTTCATAGCCGATCATTCAGAGTTAGAGACTGCAGGTACGGTAGAGAGAGAGTCCAAAACAGCAGGTCCTGGACAAGGTAGTACGTCCAGGGAACAGGTCAGGGTTCCATAGCCACAGGCAGAACAGTTGAAACTTGAGCAGCAGCATGAGCAGGTGGACTGGGGACAACAAGGAGTCATCAGGCCAGGTAGTCCTGAGGCATGGTCTTAGGGCTCAGGTCCTCCGAGAGAAAGAGAGAGAGAGAGGGAATTAGAGGGAGCATACTTAAATTCACACAGGACACCGGATAAGACAGGAGAAATACTCCAGATTTAACAGATTGACCCTAGCCCCCTGACACATAAACTGCAGCATAAATACTGGAGGCTGAGACAGGAGGGGTCGGGAGACAATGTGGCCCTATCTGACGATACCCCCAGACAGGGCAAACAGTGTCTCACATGGATAGGCAGACCAATCCATAAAATGTTGGGCTGATGTTTGGACAATGAGGTTGGCATTCATCTTTTACAATAAAAGGTGAAATTGAGGAACAAGGTTGTGAAGATCGTTTTTTCCTATCAGTCCAAAACATTGTTTAGATGCTTTTCATACAACAATGCTGTTTAGACGTGTTTGTTGCATTGTACGTTCTGTGCTACTGTTCCAATCACATATTTTTAATGGCACGCTGCAGTGACTACTCAACTGATCGTAAATATGTGATTGTACGCATCAAAGGGTTAAGAGTCGCTGGCCCAGTGCTCCAGTTGAGCAGTTGAGTTCAGCGATGTTAGGAGAGCGACACTTCACGTCAGCTGAGGTGCGATTTCGAGCACAACCTACTTAAGTTTGAAAGAAGCCTGATATTTCCCCTGTTTATTTTTAATCTGCTTTCTTTTTACTCCCTATCCTAAGTTGTTGTGGGTTTTTCTTTTAGTTTGTCTTTTTGGAGGCTAACCTAGTGGGCATCCATGGTTGGTGTCTTATCTTTTTAAAACCCCTTAATAGTGGATTTGCCAACTTTCAGTGGGCAACCACATGGATGCTTTTCAGAACACCTTTTGAACCCCTTTCTGTTTTATAATTTGGTTGTCAGTGATTTTTCTAATAAGTACCCTTTGTTGTGAGAAACATTTTGAGTTTGTCGTGTGGGAATGTAACAGCACGCAGATAGGATGAGGTATCCCAGCCAGCCCAAGCTAGCCAGCCCAGCTACGCTTTGCATACTGTAGTCCATCAGAGTGTAGAACAGCACCACGGGAAATGTACATTTGGCAGAGCTGCCTCACAGAGAATACAGGCTACTTGATGAACATGTGAGTGTGTGTGCGTTTCTCCTTATCTCCCTGTGCATGTTTTATGTCCTTATGTCCTCCTTGTCCGATAATCACTGTGTTTATTATAGTCCTCACATTATCACGCCAACCGGTTTTTGACATTTGGCCCTCTCCTTGCAGACCCGGCGTTTCTCCAAAGTGTTTAATAACCCAACAACGCTCTGTTTAAAAATGCCAGAAAGACACAGGTAAAACACTGACACAATGACTCGCCTCAGGGGGAATACTTACGCTCCCGATTTGAGCATTTTTCCCCTCCATGCTCCCCTTTGTCCAAGGAGGTCAAAGGTCCCCTCACTCTCCGGCAAGAGGGTGGTGGAGAGTTCATCCACTCATCTCAACTGTTGCTCTGCAATTCACTGGTTTGAAGAGTATGTTCAAAAGCCTTGGCACTTTCATAGAAAGACAATCAGTGTACTCGAATATACTGTATGATACTATACAGTGTAGGCTTGGGCGGTATACCCGGGTATTTGCCACGGGATGGTTTTTCAATACATTTTAATATCTGTAGCTATTTTTTTTTTTTAAGTAAATACCTGCAGTCAACTTGTGCAATGTGTTAGGAGATAAAGTGTGTGTTCTTATTTCACCTGCCACATTATTTTACCTTATGAAGCTTACTAAGTTCCCCAGCACAGTTGAGCCAGGCACTGTTTGTTTGTAAATAGCACAACAGGAGAAAGCGGGAGCAGGTGGGTCCAGCTGTGTATTGACAGGGGTCACATTTTATATTTAAAGTTGTGTTTTTTTTTCTTCTTCAATGGACTGATCAGGGACATGCAACTATAGTTTTCCTTCAAATGAACTATATTAGTGCAACACATTCAACATAAAACATTTTCATCAGATGACAACAGAAGTGCAACGCTATTTGGCTGGCAGGCTGGCAGTTTACAATGAAAAAGCAAGGTATATTTTGCAAAAACGATGTTTAGACCTATCATAGAAAGAATGTAGCCAGCTACATTTTCAAATGTTTTCCTTAAAGATAGGCTGACTTCACCTAAAAAATGACTGGAGAAAAGAAGCTACACCATCAGTCGGAGCGCTGTCTGCTCATAGAATCCCAGCTCTTGAATTCTCATCAGAGTTTCGAAGTGCAGCTGAAGCACAAAATTATTCTGACGCCGAGTAGAAATTACAATAAGTAGCATTTTAGATCTGTTTTTACAAAATGCAGCAAGAGTTTTCTTATGCGTTTTATCTTTTTTTCCTGCGTGAAAAATAATTATGCGTTTACACGACCCTGACTTTAACTTGCTATCTAAGTAAGTGGCTGACTTAATAAGGTGATAGCTTTCTGCTGTGTTTGAGAAGGCAAAGCCCTTTGGATTAGTTATTTGTACAGCTGCCACTGCTATCTTGATTTCCTTTCCGTTCTCAGCCGGTCTGCTCCTTCCCCCGAGCAGAGCTGGCAGGTCCGTTGCCCTAGCGACTCCAGACTCCACACAGACACAGCATGTAGACATGCTGCTGAAGAGACAGTACTGCATGTGTCAAAACTTTGTTCATTTGTACAGTACAATGTCTCTCGTTTGCTTGTAAATGTACAAACTCACCAAAAATGACATTCGGTTGCTCCTACCTACAGTATCAAATTTCACCTTACAGTGAAATGCTTACTTACAAGCCCTTAACCAACATTGCAGTAAAGAAATTGCCTAAAGTAAGACATAAGAATAACAAATAATGAAAGAGCAGCAGTAAAATAACAATAGCGGGGCTATATATAGGGGGTACCCGGTACCGAGTCAATGTGCGGGGGCACCGGTGTCGAGGTAATTGAGGTAATATGTACAGGTAGGTAGAGTTATTAAAGTGACTATGCATAGATAATAACAGAGTAGCAGCAGCTTAGAATGGGGGGGGGGGGCAATGCAAATAGTGTGGGTAGCCATTTGATTAGATGTTCAGGAGTCTTATGGCTTGGGGGTAGAAGCTGTTTAGAAGCCTCTTGGACCTAGACTTTGCCGTGTGGTAGCAGAGAGAACAGTCTATGACTAGGGTGGCTGAAGACTGACAATTTTTAGGCTCTTCCTCTGACACCGCCTGGTATATACAGTGGGGCAAAAAAGTATTTAGTCAGCCACCAATTGTGCAAGTTCTCCCACTTAAAAGATGAGAGGCCTGTAATTTTCATCATAGGTACACTTCAACTATGACAGACAAAATTAGAAAAGAAAATCACATTGTAGGATTTTTTTATGAATTTATTTGCAAATTATGGTGCAAAATAAGTATTTGGTCACCTACAAACAAGCAAGATTCTTCTTTAAGAGGCTCCTCTGTCCTCCACTCGTTACCTGTATTAATGGCACCTGTTTGAACTTGTTATCAGTATAAAAATACCTGTCTACAACCTCAAACAGTCAAAGAACACCAGAAACAAAATTGTAGACCTGCACCAGGCTGGGAAGACTGAATCTGCAATAGGTAAGCAGCTCGGTTTGAAGAAATCAACTGTGGGAGCAATTATTAGGAAATGGAAGACTTACAAGACCACTGATAATCTCCCTCGATCTGGGGCTCCACGCAAGATCTCACCCCATGGGTTCAAAATGATCACAAGAACGGTGAGCAAAAATCCCAGAACCACACGGGGGGACCTAGTGAATGACCTGCAGAGAGCTGGGACCATCTGAAGTTTGCTAGAGAGCATTTGGATGATCCAGAAGAAGATTGGGAGAATGTCATATGGTCAGATGAAAACAAAATATAACTTTTTGGTAACTCAACTCGCCGTCTTTGGATGCAACTCATCATTCTTTGTCCTCCAAACAACACCATATCTACTGTGAAGCATGGGGGTGGAAACATCATGCTTTGGGGCTGTTTTTCTGCAAAGGGACCAGGACGACTGATCCGTGTAAAGGAAAGAATGAATGGGGCCATGTATCGTGAGATTTTGAGTGAAAACCTCCCATCAGCAAGGACATTGAAGATGAAACGTGGCTGGGTCTTTCAGCATGACAATGATCCCAAACACACCGCCCCGGGCAACGAAGGAATGGCTTCGTAAGAAGCATTTCAAGGTCCTGGAGTGGCCTAGCCAGTCTCCAGATCTCAACCCCATAGAAAATCTTTGGAGGGAGTTGAAAGTCCGTGTTGCCCAGCAACAGCCCCAAAACATCACTGCTCTAGAGGAGATCTGCATGGAGGAATGGGCCAAAATACCAGCAACAGTGTGTGAAAATCTTGAGAAGACTTACAGAAAACGTTTGACCTCTGTCATTGCCAACAAAGGGTATATAACAAAGTATTGAGATGAACTTATTTTCCACCATAATTTGCAAATACATTTATTAAAAATCCTACAATGTGATTTTGTGGATTTTTTTCTTCTCATTTTGTTTGTCATAGTTGAAGTGTACCTATGATGAAAATTACAGGCCTCTCTCATCTTTTTAAGTGGGATAACTTGCACAATTGGTGGCTGACTAAATACTTTTTTCCCCCTATGTAGGTATCCTGGGTGGCAGGAAGCTTGGCCCTGGTGAGGTACTGCGCCGTATGCACTAGAGGTTGACCGATTTCTGATTTTTCAACGCCGAAACCGATTTATTGGAGGACCAAAAAAAGCCGATCCCGATCAATCGGACGACTTTTATTTATTTATAATGATGACAATTACAATAATACTGAATGAACACTTATTTTAACTTAATATAATACATCAATAAAATCAATTTAGATTCAAATAAATAATGAAACATGTTCAATTTGATTTAGATAATGCAAAAACAAAGTGTTGGAGAAGAAAGTAAAAGTGCAATATGTGCCATGTAAAAAAAGCTAACGTTTAAGTTCCTTGCTCAGAACATGAGAACATATGAAAGCTGGTGGTTCCTTTTAACATGAGTCTTCAATATTCCCAGGTAAGAGGTTTTAGGTTGGTTATTATAGGAATTATATGACTATTTCTCTCTACCATTTGTATTTCATATACCTTTGACTATTGGAAGTTCTTCTAGGCACTTTAGTATTGCCAGTGTAACAGTATAGCTTCCATCCCTCTCCTCGCCCCTACCTGGGCTCAAACCAGGAACACATCGACAACAGCCACCCTCGAAGCATCTTTACCCATCTCTCCACAAAAGCCGCGGCCCTTGCAGAGGGAAACACCTACTTCAAGGTCTCAGAGCGAGTGACGTCACCGATTGAAACGCTATTAGCGCACACCCCGCTAACTAGCTAGCCATTTCACATTGGTTACACCAGCTTAATCTCAGGAGTTGATAGGCTTGAAGTCCTTAACAGCTCAATGCTTGAAGCACAGCGAAGAGCTGTTGGCAAACGCACGAAAGTGCTTTTTGAATGAATGCTTATGAGCCTGCTGGTGCCTACCACCGCTCAGACTGCTCTATCAAATATCAAATCATAGACTTAATTATAACATAACACACAGAAATACAAGCATTAATATGGTCAAATCCGGAAACTATCATTTCGAAAACAAAACGTTTATTCTTTCAGTGAAATACAGAACCGTTCTGTTTTTTTATCTAACGGGTGGCATCCCTAAGTCTAAATATTGCTGTTACATTGTACAACCTTCAATGTTATGTCATAATTATGTACAATTCTGGCAAATTAATTACGGTCTTTGTTAGGAATAAATGATCTTCACACAGTTCAGGCTTTTTCAACAGTCTTGAAGGAGTTCCCACATATGCTGAGCACTTGTTGGTAAAAAGAAAGAAAAACCCTGGAATGAGTAGGTGTGTCCCAAATGTTGACTGGTACTGTAAATATTTATAACTTTATGAGCTGGATTGCCTGTCTTTTCAATTTGTTTATTTTTCATTTGCGCTCATTAGCATTTTAGCTAGCAGCCGCCATGCAAGTTTGCTATTACTTGTGCAAATGTTGTTAGCTTTCTGGTAATAAACACCCAATGGGCTTTTTAGCATTTTGTTGGCGCCCACTTGTGTACTAAACCGGTAATAGTGCTTCTGTGCTTTTTACACACAACAGTATCTAGGGTTTCCCTAGAATGTTGCAACAAACAAAAAACATCCAGTAAGCGGCAGTCCTGTGGGCAACAACAAGCTGTTTATGAGAGAGGTCGAAGGAAAATGGCAAGAATTGTGCAATCTCACATGCAGGCCACAAACAAATAATGGCGCAGTACAACAGTGGTATGCGGAACACCATCTTGGAATGCACAACTCGTCGGTGCATTCACAGGTGTCACAGATGGGCTATTTCAGCAGATGACCACACCGGGTTCCACTCCTAAAAACAAGAAGAAGCAGCTCCAGTGGGCACACGATCACCAACACTGGACAATTGAGGAATGGAAAAATATTGCCTGGCTGAATCCTAGTTCCTCTTGTATCATGCTGATGGCAGTCAGGATTGGCATAATCAGCATTAGTCCATGTCAACGGTACAGACTGGTGGCGGTGGTGTACTGCCATACAATCTGCAGCAGCTGCATGATGCCATCGCGTCAGCATGGACCAACATCCCTGTGGAACATTTCTGACTCGTAGAATCCATACCCCAAATAATTCAGGCTGTTCTGGAAGCAAAGGGGGATCCGACCCAGTATTAGATGGGTGTACCTAATAAACTGACTAAGTGTAAAGACATTATAGCCAGTTGCCACCTTATTGTGGTATAGTTTCATAATGGCGGTACTGTGTGCATTTTGCTCCAATGACCTGCGCCATTCCACCCAGGGCCTATAGGCTCCTTCCCTTCTTCTGTGCCCTCTTATCACCCTGACCCAGGATCATTTCACCTGATTCAATCAGCCCGGGGAAGGAGATAATGTCCCTCAGCTGATCCGTCCTGGCCTTCTGTGATCCCTAACAAGGAATAAGGTTTACATGATAAGGGCTAAGGATCCCCGTGCCACACTTCCTCACGCTTCCCTTAATTCCACATTAGGCTAATGGGCACCTATTCCCGCTCCCTGTTCGTTCCGGCATTCCATGGCATGGAGCTGGGATGGGGAAGGTAATGACATGCTGCTCGCTGCCACAACGGCCCAATTATTTCCAAAATGAGATTCTGCCTTTCTCCCTCTTTCCCTCTGTCTCTATGTTTTTTAATGACCATGGGAGTCTCGTTTTGGTGTCTTGCGCCTCATTTGAGTGTTTAGATGTGGACGCTTAGGTCATAGGTGAAGTCCTCAATAGAGTTGTTGATGTGTGTGTTTTAAGAAGGGGTGGTGTGTGGGTGTACGGCGTTAGTAGGGATTGTGTGAGTTGTTGTGTGTGCGTGCATGTATGTGTGTAGGTGCATATTCTGTGCTCCTCTGAAGGGTACTATGCAGAGGCCAAAAGATCCCATGTGGTCTTATTAAGGTTTTAGACAATATTAATTTCTATCTCTCGCTCTACCCACTTTGTCACACCGATCTACCTTATCTGTCACTATTCTCTCTTTTACATCATCACTTTAATAATTTCATCAATATTGATTTTACTGGATGTTAGATATTTGATCTAACAGCTTGTTAGATATTTGTATTCATATATTTAGATAAAAAATAACAGAAATTCCAGTATTTGTCTACCACTACATGTCTTTGCATCTGCTCGTTCAAACCCCATAGAGCGGTATATGCACCTGTGTTTACCAACATTGAGTAAATAGAACACCTGGCAAATATTGGTGTTTATCCAGCATCAACACACCAAATATTGATGTTCAGGATCATCGCTTCCTCATGGTGGACGTATGCATCTATTCCATTCTCCATTTGACACTGGCCCGTGTTGATTCTCTATCTCATTCTCCATCTCTTCTCTGACACAGAGCTGTTTCTATGTTGTCACCAACCCCTCTGAGGCCCTGCCTATGCAACGCTACCTTAGGTATGTTGTATGAACTGCATCACCAAACAGCTGACTCGATGCCAACTTGGCTTCATGGTGTATACTGATTACAAGATGAAAGTCATGATGGGAGAGCATGGCACCCTGTTGTAAAGTGGTGGGAGGGCGCTTGGTTGTTAGAAGCACATGCTTTATGGTTCACTGCTTCCACACTGTGCAGGTCTCATACATTTTACAAGAGGGGAGATTTCAGATTGACTCCACATAAACCAACCAAGCCATATATAGTTAGTAGCCCTCATCCAAAGAGAGGTCAATTTATGGCAATAGTCATTTTTATAACACTAGGCACTAAGCCAGGGTTCCCCAACTGCCGGCCCACGTACTGAATTTGGCTCACGGGTGGTTTTTATTTGTCCCCCATGTTTTCTGAGCAAAAAAAAAGAAGTTTGGTTTGGGATTTTCACATAAAAGACTGTAAAAAGAACACCAGGAAATCAGCGATGGCCAGCATCCCGGAGTCGCCTCTTCGCTGTTGACGTTGAGACCAGTGTTTTGCGGGTACTATTTAATGAAGCTGCTAGTTGAGGGCTTGTGAGGTGTCTGTTTCTCAAACTAGACACTCAAATGTACTTGCCCTCTTGCTCAGTTGTGCACATGGGCCTCCAACTCCTCTTTCTCTTCTGGTTAGAGACAGTTTGCGCTGTTCTGTGAAGAATAGTACACAGCGTTGTACGAGATCTTCAGTTTCTTGGCAATTTCTCGCATGGAATAGCCTTCATTTCTCAGAACAAGAACAGACTGACGAGTTTCAGAAGAAAGGTCTTTAATTCTGGCCATTTTGAGCCTGTAATCAAACCCACAAATGCTGATGCTCCAGATACTCAACTAGTCTAAAGAAGGCCAGTTTTATTGCTTCTTTAATCAGAACAACAGTTTTCAGCTGTGCTAACATAATTGCAAAAGGGTTTTCTAATAATCAATTAGCCTTTTAAAATGATAATCTTGGCTTAGCTAACAGAATGTGCCATTGGAACACAGCAGTGATGGTTGCTGATAATGGGCCTCTGTATCACTATGTAGATATTCCATATAAAATCATCCGTTTCCTGCTACAATAGTAATTTACGTCATTAACAATGTCTACACTGTATTTCTGATCAATTTTATGTTATTTTAATGGACAAAAAATGTGCTTTTCTTTCAAAAACAAGGACATTTCTAAGTGACCCCAAACTTTTGAACGGTAGTGTAATTGTATGAGTCTATTTATCTAGCTGCCAACTGTCCCTGTAATGTAGTTTTGATTGAGTATGTGCTGCAATCGCTGCATTGTCTGAGTACCAATAGCTCTGCCTCTCGATATTTTCAAACCAACAGCTGCTATGATTGTTCTCTATTTGGCTGGGATAAGCTCATTTATCCACATTTCAACGTATAGATGTTCTTGTAGAGAATTATGTTCTTTATACAAGCTCACATGAATTGCTGTATCGCTGTTTGGAAAGAGGACACTTCTGTGTTCGATCTGTTTGTTTGTGTGTTTTGTTCACCTAATTTTTATATTCTGTCATAAAGAGCATATGGTTAATATGTATAAAGATATTCTCCTGTACTTTAAGATACTTTTTAGCCAGTAGTTCTGAAAGTAGTGCCCACGAGCCAAAAGTGGTCCCCGGAATTTGCATACTATGTCACAAAGTTGCAGATATGTGCATCATGCTTTCTCTTTTGCTCTAGTGTGTGTGTGTGTGTGTGTTTGTGTGTGCTTTCGTGGCCAATTCAGGTAAGACAGTAAATCTACTCATAGATTATGCATGTATGAACTAGAAAAAGTTGACACATCCACCCCAAAGTGGGAGGTGTAAAAAAGACTTAATATTCGCTAAAATACCGGAGCATGTCTTTAATAAAAAAACATTTTCCCATCTCGAGGTTAAATAAAATTACTATAGTAAGTGCTTATTGAGTGCCAAATAAAGTAACAAGGTTCACCGTTCAGCCATAAATACCCTTGTGACAGAGGGAATGGAAGCTTGTTATTTTCACCGGGGAGGGGTAATTGAATGGAAGCTCCACAAATGTTTCATTTATTGTTAAAATATTTCTAGTCTGTCTATCTATGGGTAACAGGGTTGACAGGTTATTCTCGACCCGCTCAGTTTTCAACCACAAAACACCAGAAAATATCCAAAACATTTTGCACAAACACCATTTTTACAAACATTATGTCCTCAATGTAAGCAGTTTATTTTTGGATGCAATGTTCAGACATTCACAGAGGTAGAGAAAGCATAACACAATTGTCATCCAAACCGGAAAACATAAGCTACGTAGGCGCTGAGAAAAGAGTGACATAACACAAGCGGTCATATTTAACTCTCGGATGACAGAAACCATCATTTGAATTAGCTAATAGCAATTACTATTTACAATTCATAACATCATGGGTGACTTCACCAGTGATCAAAATAATTGTGTAAAACACTTTCTAAAATTCCAAAGTAATCTGATGATGCGTAGTTTGTGTGCGCTGCCATGTTTTGTTGTTGTTGAGTCAACCAAAGACAAGATGGGTTGGGTCTGTTTGCAATATGCATGTTGAAGGGGTTGTGTCGTCTTCCACCATTAACTTCCGGGAGTTTACTTGAAAGATGATTAAAACATCCCTTCACCTCGTTTTGTTATAACATTTTTGGTCTGACAGACATTTACATACAACCAGAATGCATTGTAGGATGTCAACAAACATGGCACCACATATAGCTGGCAATTAGCTTAGCATTAGCTTATCATAATATGTACAACCTTCAAAAAAGTGTTTTACAGACATCATACGGTACCTTCTGAATGTATTCACACCCATTAATTTTTTCCACGTTTTGTTATGTTACAGCCTTATTCAAAGATGTATTAAATTTTAAAAAATCCTCATCAATCTACACGCAATACCCGATAATGACAAAGCATAAATGGGTTGTTTTGAAATTTGTGCTAATTTATTCAAAGGAAAAAACGGATACCTTATTTACATAAGTATTCAGACCCTTTGCTATGAGTCTCAAAATTGAGCTCCGGTACATCCTGTTTCCATTGATTATCCTTGATGTTTCTACAACTTGATCGGAGTACATCTGATTTGTAAAAACACGCACCTGTCTATATAAGGTCCCGCAGCAAAAATCAAGCCATGAGGTTGAAGGAATTGTCCATAGAGCTCCGAGACAGGATTGTGTCGAGGCACAGATCTGGGGAGGGGTACGAAAACATTTCTGCAGCATTGAGATCCCCAAGAAAACAGTGGCCTCCATCATTCTTAAATGGAAAAAGTTTGGAACCGCCAAGACTCTTCCTAGAGTTGGCCACCTGGCCAAACTGAGCAATCGGTGGAGAAGGGCCTTGGTCAGGAAGGTGACCAAGAACCAGATGCTCACTCTGACAGAGGTCTAAAGTTCCTCTGTGGAGATCGGAGAACCTTCCAGAATGACAACCATCTCTGCAACAGTCCACCAATCAGGCCTTTATGGGAGAGTGGCCAGACGGAAGCCACTCTTCAGTAAAAGGCACATGACAGCCTGTTTGGAGATTGCCAAAAGGCAACTAAAGATTCTCAGACCATGAGAAACAAGATTGTCTGCTCTGATGAAACCAAGATTGAACTCTTTGGCCTGAATGCCAAGCACCACATCTGGAGGAAACCTGGCACCATCCCTACGGTGAAGCATGGCTGTGGCAACATCATGCTGTGGGGATGTTTTTCAGCGGTAGGGACTGGGAGACTAGTCAGGATCAAGGGAAAGATAAATAGAGCAAAGTAGAGAGAGATCCTTGATGAAAACCTGCTCCAGAGCACTCAGGACCTCAGACTGGGGCGACGGTTCACCTTCCAACAGGACAACAACCCTAAGCACACAGCCAAGACAACGCAGGAGTGGCTTCGGGACAAGCCTCTGAATGTCCTTGAGTGGCCCAGCCAAAGCCCGGACTTCTCTGGAGAGACCTGAAAATAGCTGTACAGCGACCCTCCCCATCCAACCTGACAAGGCTTGAGTGAATCTGCAGAGGAACGCACAGATGCACAGATGTCAAAAGTTGTTATTATTAGTAGGGAAGGCAGTGCAGGTGCCAGCCAGAAAATGTGCCAGGGAGGAAAACATTTGTTCTTGGGCTCTCATCAAAGAGAAGTTTGTCCAGCTCACTAATGCCTCAAACGTAAATTGGCCGCCACAGTGAAATGGGTACTTCTATTTGAATTAAAGAGGAAGCGGAAAACACCTCAATTCAAACTGTTAGAAAATAAAACTTGTTAGAAAATAATTAGAAATTGACAGGTTGAGACATAGCCTACAGATTATTAGCAGGCAGCGTGCTTTGTTTTGAGGGCAGAATGGGTTAGCTGTCCTGTAGCATAACAATCACATTTTGGACATTTTAATGCATTCTGACATCACGCTCATAAAAGAACTCACGCTGGGGCGACCATTAGAGATATCTGAAATTGACGTGTGAAAAGGTTAAGCGGCTACTACATAACCCCGGTTCTATGAACCCAAGCACAATTTATTTCCCAGCGTTTCTCTCACAAACCCATTTTCAAATCAGGCGTGACCCCTAGTTTGGGAAATGCTGCTCTAGCTATTGGGAATGCATCCCAAAAAGTCCATCCCTTTGAGCCCCCCGGTTCGATAGTTTCATCTCCCTCCCTTCCTCTCTCGCTCCCTCCGTCCCTCTCCTCTGTAGGTAGTAGAACATTAACCTTTAGCCAATGACTCTTTAATGAGGGCTGGGATTTAGGGGGTTGAGGGGACTAAGGAAGCATGGGGCCTCCCCTGGCCTCTCCGGTCCTCTGGTTCCTGGCCCTGTGAACCCTGCTCACACTCCTAGAGAAGAGGCAGTGGCATAGCGGATAGCTTTTGATCTGCCAGGGCCCCTCCCCAGCCACCCTGGGCCTGAAGCCTCTTAGCATCACCATCAGAGTGTGTAAACTGAATAACGTGTGCTAGCACGCTATGAGTTGTGTGGACCTGGCTGTAGCCTAGATGCAAGGAGAGCATGGGGAAATGTCTGACAAAGACCCAAGGACCTTTGGCCTCTCTTTGTTCTACTATCGAAGTGGCCCAGTTACGATCACCACGTCCACAATTTGAACCCGCAGAAGGGTGCATAAGTGGGTCTATAAGAGGAATGCAGTAATTTATATGCAAGCGTTTGAGTTACTTCACCAATTAGCGATGTAAAGTAACGCTAACAGTCGTTGTGATTTGCATAAATGTTCTTGGCATTGAGTCAAAGCGCATTTTGCTAATTCAGCCCCCACAAATCCTGGATTTCACTGAGTTTAATGTGGTTTATGAGCAACTGAAAACTATGGAAATTAAAGTGTAATGATTGAAACAGAAGGTAACAGTATCTGACTAATTCACTGTTACGGTCTATTTGATCTCAACTGAATCCCAGCCATTAGGCCAGTAATTAACACAGTATTTATTCATCTCATATTACTGAACTTAAGTGTCTGAGGTTGCTTCCTTTGTACTGTACTCAAGTCTGTTTTTAACCGTGCATTTAGGATCTGACGATGTTAGTATCTCTTCTTGTTTCATACTGTAGTGTAGGGCTTTCATGTTATCCTGACCTCCTGCTACGGAACAGGGGGAAGTTTCCTGAAAGCTCCATGACATTAAGATAATTTTCTTCCATTGCCCACAATGGACTTAATTTTAAGTTACAAAGCTTTTGGGAACCTCACCCCATACCTGTTTCTCTATCTCCACTTCAGCTAGTCAGTCAGTTTTGTTCACGTTACACAGCAACAGTAAATCAAATCAAATTGTATTTGTCACATGCTCCAAATACAACAGGTGTAGTAGACCTTACAGTGAAATACTTACTTACAAGTCCTTAACCAACAATGCAGTTTTAAGAAAATACCCTCCACAAAGTAAGAGACAAATAATTAAAGAGCAGCAGTAAATCACAATTGCAGGGCTTTATACAGGGGGTACAGTCAATGTGCGGGGCACCAGTGTTGAGGTAATTGAGGTAATATGTACATGTAGGTAGATTTATTAAAGTGACTATGCATAGATAATAACAGAGAGTAGCAGCAGCATAGAAAGGGGGTGGGCAATTCAAATAGTCTAGGTAGCCATTTGATTAGCTATTCAGGAGTCTTATGGTTTGGGGGTAGAAGCTGTTTAGAAGCCTCTAGACTTGGCGCTCCGGTACCACTTGCCGTGCGGTAGCAGAGAGAGCAGTCTATGACTAGGGTGGCTGTAGTCTTTGACCATTTTTAGGGCCTTCCTCTGACACCGCCTGGTATAGAGGTCCTGGATAGCAGCAGTATGTGCAGTATGTGTTCATATGGCGCCTTGGTATATCCTTAGTGAGAAATACAGGAGCTCAGTGAGGATATCGCCCTGCTATATTGTCCTCACACTCACTGAGCGCCATAACGCTTGGTGCAATATCACTTCAATGTGGGATATCTTAGGATCTAGCTTCATAGCCCTATATTTAACTGGTCACTGGAGATTGTATACGATTTAATGGAAAGTAGCACAGTTTATATTTCAAAGGAGGGTAGATGGGGCACGGGATATTGCTGCTGAACCCCAAATGAGGTCTGTATATCTAAATAAATGCCAGAATAAAAACCCTGCATTTGGAATGGTTTCTAAGAGAAATGGAGCTGTTTTTAGTGGCAGTGATGGGAACCGAGGGGCAGTGTGTAGAGAACAGCCATGCTAATACTGTATCTGAGATTTAAAAAAAATATGAAATTGAGCTAGCTAGCACCTTTAGCCATCTGCTATCTCTCTATTTCAGGCTGGATCTGGGGCTTCTCTTTGACACACATTTAAGTGAGCTGACCGGTATTGAGTGTGACAGTCCCAGTTTTCTAACCTTTAAGAAAAGGCTAAGAATAAACAGAGCATCTATTTTATGATGGCTGACAAGCTGTGTAGGTCTGGCTACCTGGTCATCTAGAAAGCCCCCAGGTGCTGAACGGTTGCTCTCCCCAACACATGCGGATAATTGGACCACAAATAACACCTTTAATGTTTATCATGCAATGTTGGTCCTCTCTCATAACGTATACAAGGTACCGCAACCTTCCACCTGTATACAGAGGTATTGTCCAATTATTGTGTCTGTTTACCTACTGTAAGTGTGTCTCTCAAGGTAGATGATATGTCAATTTTTTTGCCTGTTCCTGTCTTCCTGTCTCCTCACAATGTTATTGTTTTGCATGCATTAAGTGAAAGCAACCATTGCAATCTTTTTGATATTGAGCTGTTTTATAACAGTACATTATACGACTCTTGTAGGCCACTTGTCATATTGTGCAAGTTATGGGCCATTGATTCCCTGTTTTCTGTAACTACACAGCATACAAATATTTATAGTCATCAGTTTCTAAAAATGGAGGATGAGTAGCCCGCCCACAAAGAGATGTCGTGCTCAACCCTCTGTTCCATTGGGAACTGAAATTTATGTCACCATACATCTATTCCCTGTGCTTTGTTTATGAATTTCTTTACTTTTGATGGATGGCGATGATGTGCGGTTACGGCATTCGCCTCTCGCGCCTCTCCCAGTCCACTGCCTGTGGTCGATGCAAAAAAAAACACCTCCTTATTGATTTTCCTGCGGCTACCTCAATGTCAGAACATCAGTGGAAATATGTTATGTTTGCGTGGCGGCAGGGAGGCAGGGGTGTTTCTGTTTTGTCACTATGGCGGTGGCGACGAGAGCAAGGCCATCAATTAGTGAGTCATATCTGTCTCTATTGCCTAGACCAGGTGTGGCCTTGTCATTCGGAGGGATGGTAAGGGATGATTGTGTACCTCCCTGTCCTGTCCCTTCCGTGACACGCTCTAGCTCCTTCATTACAACAAGCAGGGTCGGGCACACCATGACTGACAAACACTGGAAATGAATGATCCCAGCTATCAGACACAGAGTGCTTTGCCTACTCAGAATTTCGAGGAGCCATTTGAAAATGCATTCCATAGATTCATATCTGTCCTATTGGTGTGAAATAAACCACTCACATCTTAAAATGTGAGATGAGGCTGTGTTTGGGATGCTCCATCCAACCTCTAGCTGTCAATCGGGTTGTTGTTATTGATGGTTTGTACTTTGCATTGTTTTGATGAGATGTGATGAAACAGATAAGCCAAGGGTGTTTTAGTGTTGTAGGGTTGATCACTTTAATAAGGGAAGCACAGGACCACCATAAACAGGGAATGGACTGAGCCTATCAAAGTAGTATTAAATGGGATCAAATGAAAACCAACCAGTATGAGTTTACTTTTCACTGTTTTTACCCTGGTTTGATTGACATACTACTAGTCGAAGGACCATATTTGATTTACTATTACTAATTACCCAAACGAACCAAATTCCCTTGTCTATTTCCCAGCTGTGTAAACCCTTCACTATTTGCTAATTAGGCATCTCTTTACATCCTAATCAGAACCTCCTTTGCAGCAATTCCACTCCCTCGGTTTCTAGTTTAGGGATCTGTGATGTTATTTACTCGTATGGGGGTGGGAAATGGGAGTTCACAGGGAAATGCCAACGCCTCGGGGAAATGTCAAGCTCTGATCCACATTCCAGGGCGTTTATCGATCCAACTGCGTGCGCCTGCTGCCAGCTAGCCTAGAGTGGGAGGCCTGCACCCCGTGAGGTGCCCTCTCCTCCACCACTCTCTCCATTCTGTCTTTCCCAACTCCTTTTTTGTTCTTTTTTGATCGGTGGGATGAGTAAGAGGACTTGTGTCCTGGAAGCATTTTCATGCACTCTCCAGACCTCCTCCAAGCCTCCTCTTTAATGCCTCTCTTACTCGGTTCGTTTTTTTCAGCTTGCATTTTCCCGAGCCTCTTTTCCTTATTTAAATTCTGGTACCAGAGTTCTTGGCGCTCTGCTCCGTGGAAGTTTGCACCTTGCCTGAAAGTGAAGCCTCACTGTTTTCATCCAGTTTCCCGAGGTAGCACAGGAAAGCAAAGAGCAGCTTTTGTTGATTTTAGCTCCCTCGCACCTACGCCACCGAGCAACTAATTCTTGCTGTTTGAAATCCCTGCTCTGGCTCGTGAGTTGGGATACAGGAGTTTGGAAGAGAAGAAGAGAGAGAGGAGGAAGTGTGACAGGGTAACTTTTCAAATCTCTTTGTCAACAGCACAAAGGAAGATAAAAACATCTGGGGATTTGAGTCCAACGGCCGCTGCTAAATAGTAAAATTGACATTTTGGCCGTCGAGACAGAATGTCTAATTTTTCATAATCAGGTATACGCTGGCTTATATCGGTGGTCTCATGGCATTTCAAATATGGTGAATGAGGGTAGGCTCAATTATGTTTTCCCATCAGGAAGTTGGAGAGAATAGCTTTTACAGTAAACATTTATTTTTATTTTTTATATCCTACCACATTCTCTCTGAAGATCAATACGCCTTCCCCTGGGTCGTAGGTGTGATTTCTCAATGACAACGAGAGCTGTGTGAGATAGTGGAATTATATGAAAGGTGTTGATAAAGTTTCTCCTGAAGCAGTAGTGATTACATCACTCTTGGAGCTGTGCGTTGACTTTGAAGAAACAGATGTATAGTATGTGTGTAAAAAGTTTGGACACAATGTACACAGTCAATGGTTTTTCTTTATCTGTACGATTTTCTATGTTGTAACAGTGAAGACATCAAAACTATGAAATAACTCATATGGAATCATGTAGTAACCAAAGAAAGTGTTAAACAAATCTAAATATATTTAACTTGATGACAGCTTTGCACACTCTTGGCATTCTCTCAACCAGATTCATGAGGTAGTCACCTGGAATGCAATTCAATTAACAGGTGTGCCTTGTTAAAAGTTAATTTGTGGAATTTCTATCCTTTTTAATGCGTTTGAGCCAATCAGTTGTGTTGTGACAAGGTAGTGTTGATATACAGAAGATAGCCCTATTTATTAAAAGACCATATTATGGCAAGAACAGCTCAAATAAGCAAAGAGAAATGACAGTCCATCATTACTTTGACTGACCTTCATGTCTTAATCTGGAAAATGTCAAGAACTTTGAAAGTTTCTTCAAGTGCAGTTGCAAAAACCATTAAGCGCTATGATTAAATTGGTTCTCATGAGGACTGCCACAGGAAAGGAAGACCCAGAGTTACCTCTGCTGCATAGGATAAGTTCAATATCAGCCTCAGAAATTGCAGCGCAAATAAATGCTCCACAGAGTTCAAGTAACAGACACATCTCAACATTAACTGTTCAGAGGAGACTTTGTGAATCAGGCCTTCATGGCCAAATTGCTGCGAAGAAACCATTACTAAAGGTCAACAATAATAAGAAAACACTTGCTTGGGCCAAGAAACACGAGCAATGGACATTAGACCCGTGCAAATCTGTCATTTGGTCTAATGAGTCCAAATGTGAGATTTTTGGTTCCAACCGACGTGCCATTTGTGAGATGCATAGTAGGTGAACGGATGATCTCTGCATGTGTTGTTCCCATTGTGAAGCATGGAGGAGGTGGTATGGGGGTGCTTTTCTGGTGACACTGTCAATGATTTATTTCAAATCCAAGGCAAACTTAACCAGCATGGCTACCACAGCATTCTGCAGTGATACGCCATTCCATCTGGTTTGCGCTTAGTGGGACAGTCATTTGTTTTTCAACAGGACAATGACCCAACACACCTCCAGACTGTGTAATGGCTATTTGACCAAGAAGGAGAGTAATGGAGTGCTGCATCAGATGACCTGGCCTCCACAATCACCTGACCTCAACCCAATTAAGATGGTTTGGGATGAGTTGGACAGCAGAGTGAAGGAAAATCATCCAACAAGTGCCCTGCATCTGTAGAAGTTTGTGAGGGTCTTAAGGGACAAGCCAAGAGGCACCGTTGCGCCTTCCTTCCCACAGTGTCTGTGTGGGCGGACCATTTCAGATTGTCAGTGACGTGTACGCTATGGATCTTAAAGCTTTTCACCTTCTCGGCGGTGGCCCCATCGATGTGGAGGGGGGCATGTTCCCTATACTGTCTCCTGAAATCTAGGATCAGCTCCTTTGTTCTGTTGACGTTGGGCGAGAGGTTGCTACTATTATTCTGACATTTCACATTCTTAAAATAAAGTGGTGATCATAAGTGACCTACGACAGGGAATGTTTACTAAGATTAAATGTCAGAAATTGTGAAAAACTGAGTTCAAATGTATTTGGCTAAGGTGTATGTAAACTTCCGTCTTCAACTGTAGGTATTCGTCTTGTCCAGATGGGATTGGGCAGTGTGCTGTGCATTGGTGATTGCATAATCTGTGGATATATAGAGGCGGTATGCAAATGGCAGTGGGTCTTTGGTGTTGGGTAAGGTGGAGGTGATATGATCCCTAACTAGCCTCTCAAAGCACTTCAGGACAGAAGTGAGTGCTACGGGGCAATAGTAATTTAGTTCAGTTTCCTTTGCTTTCTTGAGTACAGGAACAATGGTGGACATCTTGAAGCAACAGACTGGGATAGGGAGACATTGAATATGTTCGTAAACACTCCAGCCAGCTGTTCTTCGCATGCTCTGGGTAGGGGTAGGGTAGGGATACCGTCTGGACCAGCAGCCTTGCGAGGCTTAACACTTATAAATGTCTGACTGTTTAGGTTGTCAAGGAGCAAGACGTCGGTGTCCGTGACGTGGCTGGTTTTCCCTTTATAATTGGTGACTGGCCACATACGTCTCTGTCTGAGCGGTTGAATTGTGACTCCACTTTGACTGTTTGTTTGCCTTATGAAGTGCATAACTAGATAGTTTGTGAAACCATATTCCCAGTCACCTTGCCGTGGTTAAATGCGGTGGTACACATTTTCAGTTTTGCGCGAATGCTGCCATCTATCCACAGTTTTTGTTTTGGATAATTCTTAATCATCACAGTGGGAAAAACATCCCCTATACACTTCCTGATTAACTCACTCACCATGTCAGTGTATACATAAATGTTATTCTCAGAGGCAACCCGGAACATTTCCCTGTCCGCGTGATCAAAACAATGTTGAAGAATGGATTCCGATTGGTCAGACCAGCGTTGAACAGTCCTTACCATGGTAGTTCCTGTTTGAGTTTCTGCATATAAGAAGGGAGGAGCAGGATGGAGATGTGATCTGATTTGCAGCAGGGAGGGCGGGAGAGGGCCTTGTAGCTGTCCCGGAAGTGAGAGTGGCAATGGTCAAAAGTTTTTGATGCATGTGTGGCGCAGGCAATGTGTTGATAAAACTTTGGTAGTGTTTTTCTAAAATTTGCTTTATTAAAGTACAAAAAGGATGCGTTTTCCAGTTTGCTCAAATCAAATCTCATTTATTTATGTAGCCCTTTGTACATCAGCTGATATCTCAAAGTGCTGTACAGAAACCCAGTCTAAAACCCCAAACAGCAAGCAATGCAGGTGTAGAAGCACAGTGGCTAGGAAGAACTCCCTAGAAAGGCCAAAACCTAGGAAGAAACCTAGAGAGGAACCAGGCTATGAGGTGTGGCCAGTCCTCTTCTGGATGAGGGGTGGCCAGTCCTCTTCTGGATGAGGGGTGGCCAGTCCTCTTCTGGATGAGGGGTGGCCAGTCCTCTTCTGGATGAGGGGTAGCCAGTTCTCTTCTGGACGAGGGGTGGCCAGTCCTCTTCTGGCTGTGCCGGGTGGAGATTATAACAGAACATGGCCAAGATGATCAAATGTTCATAAATGACCAGCATGGTCAAATAATAATAATCACAGTGGTTATTGAGGGCGCAGCAAGTCAGCACCTCAGGAGTAAATGTCAGTTGGCTTTTCATATCCAATCATTAAGAGTATCTCTACCACTCCTGCTGTCTCTAGAGAGTTGAAAACAGCAGGCCTGGGACAGGTAGCACCTCCGGTGACAGGTCAGGATTCCATAGCCGCAGGCAGAACAGTTGAAACTGGAGCAGCAGCACGGCCAGGTGGACTGGGGACAGCAAGGAGTCATCATGCCACGTAGTCCTGAGACATGGACCTAGGGCTCAGGTCCCCCGAGAGAGAGAAAGAAAGAGAGAATTAGAGAGCATGCTTAAATTCATACAGGACACCGGATAAGACAGGAGAAGTACTCCAGATATAACAAACTGACCCTAGCCCCCCGACACATAAACTACTGCAGCATAAATACTGGAGGCTGAGACAGGAGGGATCAGGAGACATTGGCCCCATCCGATGATACCCCCGGACAGGGCCAAACAGGAAGGATATAACCCCTCCCACTTTGCCAAAGCACAGCCCCCCACACGACTAGAGGGATATCTTCAACCACCAACTTACCATCCTAAGACAAGGCCGAGTATAGCCCGCAAAGATCTCCGCCACGGCACAACCCAAGGGGGGGCGCCAACCCAGACAGGAAGATCACGTCAGGGACTCAACCCACTCAAGTGACGCACCCCTCCTAGGGACGGCATGAAAGAGCACCAGTAATCCAGTGACTCAGCCCCTGTAATAGGGTAAGAGGCAGAGAATCCCAGTGGAAAGAGGAGAACCGGCCAGGCAGAGACAGCAAGGGCGGTTCGTTGCTTCAGAGCCTTTCCGTTCACCTTCACACTCCTGGGCCAGACTATAGTCAATCATATGACCCACTGAAGAGATGAGTCTTCAGTAAAGACTTAAAGGTTGAGACCGAGTCTGCGTCTCTCACATGGGTAGGCAGACCATTCCATAAAAATTGAGCTCTATAGGAGAAAGCCCTGCCTCCAGCTGTTTGCTTAGAAATTCTAGGGACAATTAGGAGGCCTGCGTCTTGTGACCGTAGCGTACGTGTAGGTATGTACGGCAGGACCAAATCAGAAAGATAGGTAGGAGCAAGCTCACGTAATGCTTTGTAGGTTAGCAGTAAAACCTTGAAATAAGTACTTGCTTTAACAGGAAGCCAGTGTAGGGAGGCTAGCACTTGGATTAAAATGATCCAATTTGTTGGTTCTAGTCAGGATTCTAGCAGCCGTATTTAGCACTAACTGAAGTTTATTTAGTGCTTTATCCGGGTAGCCGGAAAGTAGATCATTGCAGTAGTCTAACCTAGAAGTAACAAAAGAATGGATACATTTTTCTGCATCATTTTTGGACAGAAAGTTTCAGATTTTTGCAATGTTACGTAGATGGAAAAAAGCTGTCCATGAAACAGTCTTGATATGTTTGTCAAAAGACAGATCAGGGTCCAGAGTAACGCCGAGGTTCTTCACGGTTTTATTTGAGACGACTGTACAACCATCAAGATTAATTGTCAGATTCAACAGAAGATATCTTTGTTTCTTGGGACCTAGAACAAGCATCTCTGTTTTGTCTGAGTTTAAAAGTAGAAAGTTTGCAGCCATCCACTTCCTTATGTCAGAAACACATGCTTCTAGCGAGGGCAATTTTGGGGCTTCACCATGTTTCATTGAAATGTACAGCTGTGTGTCATCCTCATAGCAGTGAAAGTTAACAGTATATTTTCGAATGACATCCCCAAGAGGTAAAATATATAGTGAAAACAATAGTGGGTCTAAAACGGAAATTTGAGGAACACTGAAATTTACAGTTGATTTGTCAGAGGACCAACCATTCACAGAGACAAACTGATATCTTTCCGACAGATAAGATCTTAACCAGAACTTGTCCGTGTAGACCAATTTGGGTTTCCAATCTCTCCAAAAGAATGTGTGGATCGATGTTATCAAAAGCAGCACTAAGGTCTAAGAGCACGAGGACAGATGCAGAGCCTCGGTCTGATGCCATTAAAAGGTAATTTACCGCCTTCACAAGTGCAGTCTCAGTGCTATGATGGGGTCTAAAACCAGACTGAAGCATTTCGTATACATTGTTTGTCTTCGGTAAGGCAGTGAGTAGCTGTGCAAAAGCTTTTTCTAACATTTTTGAGAGGAATGAAAGATTCGATATAGGCCGATAGTTTTTTAAATATTTTCTGGGTCCAGGTTTGGCTTTTTTGAAAGAGGTTTTATTACTGCCACTTTTAGTGAGTTTGGTACACATCCGGAGGATAGAGAGCCGTTTATTATGTTCAACATAGGAGGACCAAGCACAGGAAGCAGCTCTTTCAGTAGTTTAGTTGGAATAGGGTCCAGTATGCAGCTTGAAGGTTTAGAGGCCATGATTATTTTCATAATTGAGTCAAGAGATATAGTACTAAAACACTTGAGTGTCTCTCTTGATCCTAGGTCCTGGCAGAGTTGTGCAGACTTAGGACAACTGAGTTTTGAAGGAATACGCAGATTTAAAGAGGAGTCTGTAATTTGCTTTCTAATAATCATGATCTTTTCCCCAGAGAAGTTCATGAATTTATTACTGCTGAAGTGAAAGCCATCCTCACTTGAGGAATGCTGCTTTTTAGTTAGCTTTGCGACAGTATCAAAAATACATTTTGGATTGTTCTCATTTTCCTCAATTAAGTTGGAAAAATAGGATGATCGAGCAGCAGTGAGGGCTCTTCGATACTGCAAGGTACTGTCTTTCCAAGTTAATCGAAAGACTTCCAGTTTGGTGTGGCGCCATTTCCGTTCCAATTTTCTGGAAGCTTGCTTCAGAGCTCGGGTATTTTCTGTATACCAGGGAGCTAGTTTCGTATGACAAATGTTTTTATGGGTGCAACTGCATCTAGGGTATTGTGCAAGGTTAAATTTAGTTCCTCAGTTAGGTGGTTAACTGATTTTTGTCTTCTGATGTACTTGGGTAGGCAAAGGGAGTCTGGAAGGGCATCAAGGAATCTTTGTGTTGTCTGTGAATTTATAGCACGACTTTTGATGCTCCTTGGTTGGGGTCTGAGCAGATTATTTGTTGCAATTGCAAACGTAATAAAATGGTGGTCCGATAGTCCAGGATTATGAGGAAAAACATTAAGATCCACAACATTTATTCCATGGGACAAAACTAGGTCCAGAGTATGACTGTGACAGTGAGTAGGTCCAGCGACATGTTGGACAAAACCCACTGAGTCGATGATGGCTCCAAAAGCCTTTTGGAGTGGGTCTGTGGACTTTTCCATGTGAATATTAAAGTCACCAAAAATTTGAATATTATCTGCTATGACTACAAAGTCCGATAGGAATTCAGGGAACTCAATGAGGAATGCTGTATATTGCCCAGGAGGCCTGTAAACAGTAGCTATAAAAAGTGATTGTGTAGGCTGCATAGATTTCATGACTAGAAGCTCAAAAGATGAAAACGTAATTTTTCTTTTCTAATTTGAAATTTGCTATCGTAAATGTTAGCAACACCTCCGCCTTTGCGGGATGCACGGGGGATATGGTCTCCAGTGTAACCAGGAGGTGAGGCCTCATTTAACACAGTAAATTCATCAGGCTTAAGCCATGTTTCAGTCAGGCCAATCACATCAAGATTATGATCAGTGATTAGTTCATTGACTATAACTGCCTTTGAAGTGAGGGATCTAACATTAAGTAGCCCTATTTTGAGATGTAAGGTATCACGATCTCTTTCAATAATGGCAGGAATGGAGGTGGTCTTTATCCTAGTGAGATTTCTAAGGCGAACACAAAGTCCAGTGTAGTTCCTTGAGAGTCGTCATGGTATTGCTTGAGGGGGGATATACACGGCTGTGACAATGACCGAAGATGATTCTCTTTGGAGGTAATGCGGTTGTCAGTATTCTAGGTCGGGTGAACAAAAGGACTTGAGTTCCTGTATGTTACCACAATCACACCTTGAGCAGTTAATTAATGAAACATACACCTCTGCCTTTCTTCTTCCCAGATAGTTATTTATTCCTGTCTGCGCGATGTACTGAGAACCCAGCTAGTTGTATGGACGAGGACAGTTTTTCCGTAGAGAGCCATGATTCAAGGGATTGAACATTAGTGAGTAGTATACTCTGAAGCGGTGGATGGTATGCATGCCTCTTGAGTCAGACTAAAAGTCCACTCCGAAAAAAAAGTTTTCTCCGCCGGCGGCTTCTTCGAGCAGTCTCTGGGATAAGTGGAATTGCCTTGGGGGTTACGAACAAAGAGGCCAATTCAGGAAGTCGTGTTTCTGGTTATAATGCTGGTGAGTTACCACCTCTCTAATATCCCAAAGTTATTTGATTGCTGTATGTAATGGTGCAACAGTCGTTCTGAGCTAATATTGTGAAAAATAACGCACCAAAAAATACTGCATGGCCTCCCGGGTGGCACAGTGGTCTAAGGCACTGCATCGCAGTGCTAGCTGTGCCACTAGAGATTCTGGGTTCGAGTCCAGGCTCTGTCGCAGCTGGCCACGACCGGGAGGCCCATGGGGCAGCACACAATTGGCCCAGCGTTGTCCAGGTTAGGGAGAGTTTGGCCGGCAGGAATATTCTTGTCTCATCGCATGCTAGTGACTCCTGTGGCGGGCCAGGCAGAGTGCACGCTGACACGGTCGCCAGGTGTACGGTGTTTCCTCCGACATTAGTGCGGCTGGCTTTCGAGTTGGATGGGCATTGTGTCAAGAAGCAGTACGGCTTGGTTGGGTTGTGTTTCGGAGGACGCATGGCTCTCGACCTTCGCCTCTCCCGAGTCCATACGGGAGTTGCAGCGATGAGACAAGACTGTAACTACTAACAATTCGATACCACGAAATTGGGGAGAAAAAAGGGGTGAAAACATATAATAAATAAATACTGTAAAGTTGCTTAGGAGCCATGAACAGGGAGACCATGTCTATCAGCACCAACTTACTGCCAACTCTATTAGCCAACATGTTACAAGAGACCTTGATGCTAGTCAAAATGATAACCGGCATGACCGCATCCCGTACGACATTCTCAGACAATTCCTTGGGGTCAAAACCATTATGGACATTATGACACAATCTAGCGTGACAGACATCAGACACAGCTTGATCATCCTGATTACTCATAACGGTGGTGCTATGACAAAATAGCCACCCTGTTAGCGTTATGTGACTCGTAGCATTGACCATCTGCCCTCTGTTGCCCTGAAATATCAGTGTGGGGCCAACAGTGACCCTCTGATTCAAACGCCAAACATCAGTCAGCAATCCAATCAGCTGGGGCAGGGTGAAGAGCTCCTGGCGGTCTGTGTCATCCACTCTCCACTGTATGACCGCTACAGAAAACCATGGTTGCCCATTGTTTCAGAATACCATAACAACCTGTTGGATAGTGCTGGGAGTGATGGATATAACATAACTGGAAGGTCGAGGGTATAACTGGTGTTATTTCTGTAATTTAAAAAAAATGGGTTCAAATAAATAAATAATTGAATATATTTGAAATATCAGGGGGATAATAATCCTACAGCACATCATTAGACACATACCTGCATAGATTGGTTGGATAGAATGGGTGTCTGTGTTCAAAAATGTAGAACGATATTTCAGATATTGATCCGTATGATTTGAATAGATAGATTAGGTAGATACTGTAAGGCTCCAATGATAAGGTCACTCACTGGGGTTATTGGTTTGCTATGCATTTTCAAACGTTCAATAGCAGTATGACGTTTCATTTGTTCCCCCTCAGATGCTAAGGGTTTTAGTAGCTATTGATTACGTACATTTAGATTGGTATAATCGATTGAGTAAAATTTCTCAATCAATATTACCATAGATATAAAGTCGATATTTCCATTTACTTTATATATCTGTGTTCCTTTTACACTCACATTACCTCTTTTTTTTTTAAGCTTCTGGAAAATTCAGCCCTATATCCTTAGAGCTAGTGTTCCTTTTTGTCATTGCGTATTAAACAAGGAATTGGCACACAATCTGCGGTCGTTGTGTCGTGTGAGTTTTGAAATAGTCTGAATCCACTGGGAGCTTCTGAAACGTCTAAATATACATTTCTGCTGCCATTACTGTCCTTGTCTCCTATGCCTCCTTTTGTCTACCACTGAAAATATGATACAAGTGGATTCAAAGGGCTTGATCCCAAGTCGCCCTTCATTTGATATCGGTCTAGAATAGACCACTGTGTTCTTGCCAGGTTTATTAATTCATGAATCAGTTGTTGATGGCACACAGCATATTGCAGGCAGGATGAAACACTGCTGCAGCAGTCAACGTAGGGTTAAGAGTGTTTTGTGTGTGTGTATGCGTGTGTGTGCGTGCGTTTTTGTGTGTGTGAGGACATCTCCACATGACAGCGCCAATCCCTTGGGTGGGGGCAGCGATTCAATTACTGGATGAATCTTTTTTTTCTTGCATCCATCCTTTTTATCTTTCTTTTTTTTTCTCTCAAGGAGTTTAGAAGAGTCTAAACCCTAATGGTCTATACTATTTAAATCAATGAATGTGTTGAAGGACAGGTATATTTCTCTCATTCGCTCAATAACTCTCCACATTATCCTCTCACTCCCCCTTTCACCTGTCTATTTCTATCATCCACCCCTTTCTTCCCCTCCCATTATTCCTCCTCTTTCGTCTTTCTGAAATCCACCGCTCTAAAGCGGAAATCTCAACCTCCATTATCTCTTCTTCCGTGTCATCCACTCTCCTTCCTTCCTTCCTTCCTTCCTTCCTTCCTTCCTTCCTTCCTTCCTTCCTTCCTTCCTTCCTTCCTTCCTTCCTTCCTTCCTTCCTTCCTTCCTTCCTTCCTTCCTTCCTTCCTTCCTTCCTTCCTTCCTTCCTTCCTTCCTTCCTTCCTTCCTTCCTCCCTACCCATTTTGCCACATTTCTCTTTTTCTCTTATCCCTTACCACACTCCCTCTTTCTCTTTGTCTCTCATTTCCCCCTTTTTCTTACTATCTCTTATCCCTTACTCCTTCCTGTCCCCCCTCTCTCTTTCCTTCCCCTCTCCTGTCATCATCCACCCACCCTCCGTCCTGTCTTCCCTTTACCTCCGGTGAGGTGGCTGGTGTTGCATGCCCAGGGCGTGCTGCTCTCTCCCAGGCTGAGGTGGCTGAGGTGTGAGGGCACTGTTGGAGCCAACAGTGAGCTTACATGTCTGTCATGTCATCAGTGGAGGGAGGGTCACAGCGCTCTCTCCTTCTATGGTTCATATTTTCTCTTGCTGTCACTCTCACACATTCTCTCTCTCACATTCTTTCTTTCTTTCCCATCGTAAGATTCTCACTGACACTGTTTCTCGCTCTCTCTCCCTGTCCCCCTGTGTCTACCTTTCTTTTTTACTGGTATTTGTAAAGAAAACATGACCACGAGAGGACCTTGCCTTGCTCCTTCTTTCTACAGGGTGTGACAGCCTTTTCCCACCAAATCCTCAGTATAAACGTCGCCTTTCATCTTACCATCTTTGGCACGCATTAAATCATGAAGCTTTTACATTTGACATTTTAGTCGTTTAGCAGACGCTCTTATACAGAGTGACTTACAATTGGTGCATTCATCTTAAGACAGCTAGGTGAGACAACAACACATCGTATCACATTTTCCCTCAACAAAGTATTTATCAACAAAGTCAGTGCTAGTAGGAGAAGGCAAGTGCCTTTCTTTCTTTATTTGTTGATAATGGTAGAAACAACAATGTTGAATGTATCTTGCTCCTTGCCGGGTAAAGCAATGGCTATATTAAAGGCTAATGCCAACAAGAAAGACGTAATAAATTGGGCTGTTTGAAAGGGGATTATATAAACATTGCCCAATTGTTTTTGCAGGCAACATACCATGCATTCTATGTGACTGGAGTATTTGTATTTCTCTCTGTCTCTCGCATTCTCTCTCTGTGGGTCTGCATTCACATCTCATTTCCCTCTCTCCACTCTCCTGTATCTCTCTCTCTCTCTCTCTCTCTCTCTCTCTCTCTCTCTCTCTCTCACGCTTCGCCTCTCTCTCTCTCTCTCTCTCTCTCTCTCTCTCTCTCTCTCACGCTTCGCCTCTCTCTCTCTCTCCCCCTTCTCTCGGTCTGTAATTGGGCACCCCTGGTTCAAGGATCATTAGCCAGCAGAAATTAGGAAGTGTCATAGTGTTTACAACATCGGTCCCGGGCATCAATAATTCAGACAAAGCTGCACATAAAGCCATTCGGATAATTGTCGTAACCCCAAGACATTCTAACCTCCCCTATTATTGATACTGGTGAGATGTCACGAATCATTCAGGATTATCCGTAATCATAGTAGCATCCACATGAACACAATGAGTCCCACCATAGCGGCGGCATGATTCAGGTCTTCTAGCCCCTTTTAAGGATTGTGTTTTTGAGCTACAGACTTCGTCTATTTCTTCCGCATCCATTGGTACCAACCATTAGTATGTGTGATTAATGTGAGCTAAAGCTGTGCTTGTGCGACAAGGGCGGATCCCGAAGGGGGACCCGGGGCCGGGTCTGAAAAAATAAAACATCTGTGGAGTCCGAATGATTTGCACTACAAACTAATAAAAGCTACCTATGAAAGTCTCACACAGTCTCACGAAAACGCACGTGTAACATGTTTTGTTCTATGACGCTCACATGCTACGCAATAGTTGTTAGAAGGTAAGGGGTTCTTCTACGTAGACGATCATAGGACACCTCAGGACGTAGTGTCTATAATGCTGTAATAACATGGTTGATGTCCCAAGCTCCAAACTCCACACAGTTGTCACTGACAATTTGGATATTCATTTCTGTACCTACAGAATAATGAGTGCAACTGTTTATGTGAAATTGTTTTGTGTAGCCCTGGTTGTCCTGAAAAGAAAATGGTAAAGCACTTCATTGTGAGGCTAAATATAAGGGCTGGACATGCAGATAAATGATAGTCAGATAAATGGGATCTCGGGACTGATAGGGTTATTGATATCGATGTGTTTAGACACATATTCTGTTCTTATTTAAAATGAAAGTGACTCCAAAATGACACAATACATTATTAACCATATATTTATATACAAATGCTTCCAACAAGTTTGTAGTTGCAGCCAACAATTCTGTAGAGTCACAAGCCAACATATTGACTCAACGTTAGCCACTTTAATAATGGACAAATTGATGTAATAAATGTATCACTAGCCACTTTAAACAATGCCACTTTATATAATGTTTACATACCCTACATTACTCATCTCATATGTACAGTGGGGAGAAAAAGTATTTGATTATTTTTATCATAGGTACACTTCAACTGTGAGAGACGGAATCTAAAACAAAAATCCAGAAAATCACATTGTATGATTTTTAAGTAATTTGCATTTTAATTACTGGCTCTCACAGACCTGTTAGTTTTTCTTTAAGAAGTCCTCCTGTTCTCCACTCATTACCTGTATTAACTGCACCTGTTTGAACACGTTACCTGTATAAAAGACACCTGTCCACACACTCAATCGAACAGACTCCAACCTCTCCACAATGTCCAAGACCAGGGAGCTGTGTAAGGACATCAGGTTTAAAATTGTAGACCTGCACAAGGCTGGGATGGGCTAGAGGACAATAGGCAGGCAGCTTGGTGAGAAGGCAACTACTGTTGGCGCAATTATTAGAAAATGGAAGAAGTTCAAGATGACGGTCAATCATCCTCGGTCTGGGGCTCCATGCAAGATCTCACCTCGTGGGGCATCAATGATTATGAGGAAGGTGAGGGATCAGCCCAGAACTACACGGCAGGACCTGGTCAATGACCTGAAGAGAGCTGGGACCACAGTCTCAAAGAAAACCATTAGTAACACACTACGCCGTCATGGATTAAAATCCTGCAGTGCACGTAAGGTCCCCCTGCTCAAGCCAGCGCATGTCCAGGCCCGTCTGAAGTTTGCCAATGACTATCTGGATGATCCAGAGGAGGAATGGGAGAAGGTCATGTGGTCTGATGAGACAAAAATAGAGCTTTCTGGTCTAAACTCCACTCGCTGTGTTTGGAGGAAGAAGAAGGATGAGTACAACCCCAAGAACACCATCCCAACCGTGAAGCATGGAGGTGGAAACATCATTCTTTAGGGATGCTTTTCTGCAAAGGGGACAGGACGACTGCACCGTATTGAGGGGAGGATGGATGGATGGATGGATGGATGGATGGATGGGGCCATGTATCGCGAGATCTTGGCCAACAACCTCCTTCCCTCAGTAAGAGCATTGAAGATCGGTCGTGGCTGGGTCTTCCAGCATGACAACGACCCGAAACACACAGCCAGGGCAACTAAGGAGTGGCTCCGTAAGAAGCATCTCAAGGTCCTGGAGTGGCCTAGCCAGTCTCCAGACCTGAACCCAATAGAAAATCTTTGGAGGGAGCTGAAAGTCCGTATTGCCCAGCGACAGCCCAAAATCTGAAGGATCTGGAGATGGTCTGTATGAAGGAGTGGGCCAAAATCCCTGCTGCAGTGTGTGCAAACCTGGTCAAGAACTACATGGAACGTATGAACTCTAATTGCAAACACAGGTTTCTGTACCAAATATTATGTTCTGCTTTTCTGATGTATCAAATACTTATGTCATGGAATAAAATGCAAATTAATTACTTAAAAATCATACAATGTGATTTTATGGATTTTTGTTTTAGATTCCGTCTCTCACAGTTGAAGTGTACCTATGATAAAAAATTACAGACCTCTACATGCTTTGTAAGTAGGAAAACCTGCAAAATCGGCTGTGTATCAAATACTTGTTCTCCCCACTGTATATACTGTACTCTATGCCATCTACTGCATCTTGCCTATGCTGTTCGGCCATCACTCATTCATATATTTTTATGTACATATTCTTATTCATTCCTTTACACTTGTGTGTATAAGTTAGTTGTTGTAGAATTGTTAGGTTAGATTACTTGTTAGATATTACTGCATGGTCGGAACTAGAAGCACAAGCATTTCGCTACACTCGCATTAACATCTGCTAACCATGTGTATGTGACAAATAAAATGTGATTTGAAGCTTGATGTAGTCAATGGGTGCTAGGAATATGGGACCAAATACCAAACTTTTGACTTTATTTATAGGAATCTTTAGAGGTGTCAATAATTTTGACCCCTACCTTTTTGAGGAAAAAAATGTTACTTGTTGTTTAACACTATATATTTCTCTGAGCAATTTTATTAGGATAAAATAATATAATTTCCCAAAATGTTTTTGCATACAATATAGCTCAGTATTTAAATTATTTATTTTATACAGTCATTATTACTCATCGTTATCAAGGGTGTGTACATACAGTGCCTTGCGAAAGTATTCGGCCCCCTTGAACTTTGCGACCTTTTGCCACATTTCAGGCTTCAAACATAAAGATATAAAACTGTATTTTTTTGTGAAGAATCAACAACAAGTGGGACACAATCATGAAGTGGAACGACATTTATTGGATATTTCAAACTTTTTTAACAAATCAAAAACTGAAAAATTGGGCGTGCAAAATTATTCAGCCCCCTTAAGTTAATACTTTGTAGCGCCACCTTTTGCTGCGATTACAGCTGTAAGTCGCTTGGGGTATGTCTCTATCAGTTTTGCACATCGAGAGACTGAAATATTTTCCCATTCCTCCTTGCAAAACAGCTCGAGCTCAGTGAGGTTGGATGGAGAGCATTTGTGAACAGCAGTTTTCAGTTCTTTCCACAGATTCTCGATTGGATTCAGGTCTGGACTTTGACTTGGCCATTCTAACACCTGGATATGTTTATTTTTGAACCATTCCATTGTAGATTTTGCTTTATGTTTTGGATCATTGTCTTGTTGGAAGACAAATCACCGTCCCAGTCTCAGGTCTTTTGCAGACTCCATCAGGTTTTCTTCCAGAATGGTCCTGTATTTGGCTCCATCCATCTTCCCATCAATTTTAACCATCTTCCCTGTCCCTGCTGAAGAAAAGCAGGCCCAAACCATGATGCTGCCACCACCATGTTTGACAGTGGGGATGGTGTGTTGCTTTTACGCCAAACATACCGTTTTGCATTGTTGCCAAAAAGTTCAATTTTGGTTTCATCTGACCAGAGCACCTTCTTCCACGTTTGGTGTGTCTCCCAGTTGGCTTGTGGCAAACTTTAACCAACACTTTTTATGGATATCTTTAAGAAATGGCTTTCTTCTTGCCACTCTTCCATAAAGCCCAGATTTGTGTAATATACGACTGATTGTTGTCCTATGGACAGAGTCTCCCACCTCAGCTGTAGATCTCTGCAGTTCATCCAGAGTGATCATGGGCCTCTTGGCTGCATCTCTGATCAGTCTTCTCCTTGTATGAGCTGAAAGTTTAGAGGGACGGCCAGGTCTTGGTAGATTTGCAGTGGTCTGATACTCCTTCTATTTCAATATTATCGCTTGCACAGTTCTCCTTGGGATGTTTAAAGCTTGGGAAATCTTTTTGTATCCAAATCCGGCTTTAAACTTCTTCACAACAGTATCTCGGACCTGCCTGGTGTGTTCCTTGTTCTTCATGATGCTCTCTGCGCTTTTAACGGACCTCTGAGACTATCACAGTGCAGGTGCATTTATACGGAGACTTGATTACACACAGGTGGATTGTATTTATCATCATTAGTCATTTAGGTCAACATTGGATCATTCAGAGATCCTCACTGAACTTCTGGAGAGAGTTTGCTGCACTGAAAGTAAAGGGGCTGAATAATTTTGCACACCCAATTTTTCAGTTTTTGATTTGTTAAAAAAGTATGAAATATCCAATAAACGTTGTTCCACTTCATGATTGTGTCCCACTTGTTGTTGATTCTTCACAAAAAAATACAGTTTTATATCTTTATGTTTGAAGCCTGAAATGTGGCAAAAGGTCGCAAAGTTCAAGGGGGCCGAATACTTTCGCAAGGCACTGTACACTGCAGAGAAATTGCATGTACTTTTTCAGACTTATTTTTCAGACTGTGGACTGGGGATGGGAATTTGACTTTCTGAGATATAGGGTTCAGCAGGAATGTCTAAAACCGATATATTGATGATGGTGATGCTAATGTTCTCTTGAATTAATGGGCCAGCATTCAGACATCATAATGGATCAGGGCAATGTGAGCGAGCGGAGCACAGAGCAGAGTCTGGCTTCTATTGAATTGATCATCTGCTCCGCCACTGCTGTAGGTGAGAGAGGGAGAAAGAGAGAAAGAAAAGGAGGGTGGGTGGGGAGGGAGGGTAGAGAGAAAGTAAAGTAGAGAGTGTGGGAAATGGGGTGAGGGAAGTAGAGATAGAATAAGAGGGGAGAGAAAAACATCCTCTGGGCACACCACTTCATTTCAACTAAATTCCAACTAAAAAACTGTCAGATTTTTGGTTTAGTTGTCAACCAAATGTCTATCACTGCACCTTCAACCATGTAAAAGCACAGCAAAGTTTAAATGGGAATACAATGCCAGATATTTTTTTATTTATACAACAGATTAATGTATTACATATCACTGTGCGTAATCTAATAGCTGAACCAAATGACCTGGATTGCAGGTGAGAGTACATGGTGCAAGGTATTCGAGATTCTGCGCAGATTATTTCAGCAATTGTGAATACTTCCACAGACCTGCGACGACCTATACATTCTATCTGGAACATGCGCGCTTTAAATGATTACATAAAAATACATTGTATAGTTACAGTAACCTCAAAATGTGGCCATGGATGTGTTACTCATTTTAAGGTTGAACGTTACATTAGTTTGTAAGATAACCTTAACTTAAGGCTATTTACCCTATTACAAAAGCAATATTGACTTGTGTTTGGTTTGTCAACACAACCAAAATCAACATTTTGAGGGAGATGTATCTTCTGATTGGATAGTTCCATCTGTGACATTGCCTGGCTTTCATTCCAGTTTGTCTGCAAAGAATTAGTTTGTAACTGACTTGCCTAGTTCAATAAAGGTTAAATGGAGAAAAAAATCACGAATAATCAATATGTTAGATTTATGTCTACATCTCAACCAAAAATCCAAGTTAAAGAATAGTACTAAATCCGTGAATCCAACATATCCATTTTTCATTTGAAAACATTCAAGGCGGACTATCAGTGGCACAGATGGAACTATCCAAGCAGAAGATCTCCTTCAAATGTTGATATTTGGTTGCGTTCACAATTAAACGCAATTCAGCATCACTATCATTCAACTGGAAATCAACCAGAAATCAACCAGAGCTTGAAACCCTTGGCCAATACATAGTGCCTATTTTTTTAGTTGAATCCTGGGTTGAATTGAAACAACAGCTGTTGATGACTTTGCAAATGCTATATAGTCTTAAATAGCATCATTGATGATATACTGTATGAATGACAGAGTATGGTCCCATTTCATTTGCTCTATTAAACCTACCCTTTTGGAATGACTGCAATGGCAACAGTAAATGTATTAGTTGAAGTGGAGATTGCGCAATAATCATTCTCACGATAGCACATTGGTAAAAGTCAGTGACGAGTATCATAGCTAAGCAGGACTGGCCTTGGTTACGAACCTGAATGGGAGGACAAAGGGCAGCTGTAGATGGATCCAGTAGGACGTGCTGCCTTGGCCCAGCCTGTTGTTTTTTCTGATGGTGGATATAACATTGTACAAATTCTACATAATATATACAAGGTATGACTATGTTGATCTTTGGTCACCATGATGACATAATCCTGTGGTTCAAAATGTACCCTCAAAACAACAGTTTACGTTGATGACTTTTTTCAAAGCCAATGCGTTTTCCATGTAGATACCACTTCACAATACACTGACAAATTACTTTGAAACAACGTTGATTCAACCAGTTTGTGCTCAGTGAGTAGTCTTGATTGATTTACTCTCTCTTTGTGAAACACAGAGGTCATTAATTGTTCTTCAGCAAAGGGCACAGGGTCTGTCTGTCCGTCCGCCCGACCATACTATCTGCCTGTATCTGTCTGTCTATCAGTCTGTCTGCCCCTCCCGTTCTGCCTCTATCCATCTACTGTATATCTATTCTGCCAGTCAGATCTGTCTATATAATAATAGTTTGTCGTATCTCTTCGTACCAAAGTGGTTAACTGGAGTGGATAAGTCCCTTGGCTGTGGCAGACTGATACTGATGGTGACACTCTGAGAACAGTTGGTTGGAAGCAGAGTTTGGATATTTGTTCAGGGCTTTAGTGCATTATCAGAGCCAGAATGTGTCTCTAGTCTAATCTACTGTAAACAATGTTCTATAACCTGTCACTGTGCTCCTCTCTATGCCCTTACCGGCTCTTTACATAACCATTTTGGAAACAGTTGAATATGCTGCATTGAAACAGGCTCTTTCAAAGGTTGAAGAAGAACACAGTCAATTTCTATCTCAGTTGTACCTCACACTTGGAATTTGAAGAAGAGGATTGGGTCATTCCACCAGTTCGGTGGCCTTTTGAGAAGTGTAACTTGGTAAAAAAAAACAACAACTTTGATTTCACCTAATAATCGCCTGCACACGTTTCCACCACAAAACACAAGAAAATGCCCAAAACGAGTAGAACCACCTCACCTGCTATTACACTGATTTGACTATTAGATGTTAGATGTTTCTTTTGAAAAATATATTAATAATGGAATAGTTTCACTATATTAAAATTCAGTTTAGTTCACGTAACAGGGTTGACCTTAAAAGGTGGGACAGATGTAAATTAATCACTAATCACATAAAATAAATCATTTTCAGAAATGACTTTGTCAATGCCACAAGATAACTACAGTGATGTTGAGAACTTTTGGGGGTTAAGTGGGTTAAAATCTTCCTAGAAGTCACAGATGGTGCACGGAGAGACATGTCAAAATGCTGAATTTTGGCACTTTAGCCAGTCTTTATTCAGATTGAAAATCTGATTAATTGAATTCTCCATATTGTATAAATTATAGGGCACTTCTTTTAATAAAACAGGCCTTTAAAATTCAATTCTGGTGCACAATGTCTACTTAAAATATCAAAGAGACGCAAAAAGCACTCTTCATTTAACGACCTGACCACTTGAATGAAAAACAAAGAGAAAGTTGTTGAATACATGAACCCTATATTTGCAGAAAAGAGCAGTTGATTATATTGAAACATGTTTCTTTCAAAGGCTAAACAACTAGATTTTCATCTC